>NC_029776.3:99905650-99957743 GCF_000817695.3 Arachis duranensis
ATTATAAGATATTTAGATATCTAATAAAATTAATTAATTAATTATAATTGATTTCATTTAATAATTTAAAAAAATTGAATTACACTTTTAAAAGTATGCCCATCCAAATAATTTATGTTAAAGATAGGAAAATTATAACCAACTTATATAATATAACGTAATATTTCTATAATTTTTTTTATAGCAGATTAATATCAAGATAATTATCATCATTTAGAAAATAATCTAATCTCATAATTATTTAAACTTAAAACTTTGTTTTTATGAAAAAAATAACATTATTTATTAAAAAAAAATAAAAAATATTTACTCACTATTATAATTTAAATAGAATATAAAATAAATATGATAGATAATAAATAACAATCATATAAGTATAGCTACATAATCCTCATTACCAATTGTGTATAAAGTGTTAGCTCTATATCTCAAATTAAGTCTTGATGATTGAGAAAATTAAATATAATTTACAAATTTTTGTTGATCAATATCTAACGGTTTGCTCAAATTTTAAGTACTAGAGAACTTTCTCTAAATTATTTATTGCAAACAAGAAAGATATGATACACTACAAAAAAAAAATTTTAAATGGCATTGATATTACGACGATTTTAAAGAATTGCTGTAATATCCGGACATTAGGATATTTTTTGTTGCTACCATAATTAGCTTTGAATTTGGTGGCAGTTCTGATGATTATGGTGGTTTTGAATCGCCGTTATCACACATATATAAAATGAAGAACTTACAATCTCCTTCTTCACTGCCGCTCTTTGATACATGATACACGATGAAGGCTCGCTCTCTGATCTCCCTCGCTCATCTTGTCCTCCGATAACTACTGCTGCTTTCACCGTCCACCGCCACTTCTTCTTCAACGGAATCGAAGGTTCCAAGCCGCACTGGTCTCAGATCTCAGATCTTGAAGTTGTTTTTCAGTCTTTTTTCGGATCTCAGATCTCAGAACACCACAGCCTCATTGCCACTAGTCTGCTACACTGCTTTGCCAACTGCTCCTTCACGCCGCCGAGTTCGTTGTCATCGTCGATTGCTTTTTTTCATTGCTGCTACTCATATCCTCTCCTGCCACAGCATTATCGCTGCCTTCACCTCCTCCATTGCATGTAATTAAATTTTATGTATTAGGATTTTTAAATTAGGGATTAATTTGTTCAATAATTTGCTTGTGAGAATATTATTATATAAACTTTTAAAGAATTGTTTGCAACAGGAAATACTTAACAAGGGGTCTATCACAATATGCCAAGAGGTTTCTACAATTAGTATCAATGGGTTCTCCTTTCAAACTACCAATCGAGACAATGAGTTAAAGATCAAGAATAGTGGAGTTTTCTTAATGTCTTCAACTCCTTGTATTGCTAGCGCTAGTGATGCTAATGTTATAAATGCTGATTTGTTATATTATGACAAATTAGAAGATATTATAGAACTAAACTACAATGGCCGATTTCGGATTACTTTATTCAAATGTAAATGGACTGACACCACTAGAGAATGAGATTGTAGAAAAGATAGTTGGAGTTTTACTTCTGTTAATTTTTCACGAGTAATACACAGTGGTGACCGAGAGGAGAATGATCCATATATCTCAGCCTCAGAAGTTCGAATGGTGTATTTTGTCAATGATAAAGTGAATAAAAATTAGAGTATTGTCGTGTATTTGAAGCCAAGAGACTCATATGATATGGGGGGAAATGAAGATGATGAAGCATGCCAGAATGAGCCATGATTAGAGCAAAACTTAAATTCTTTATTTAAAAATGGTGATAATCTATCATTGTTAAGAGATGAAGTCGACGATGAACTACTAAATAATAACATTGGAGAAGACGAATACACATCAAAATAGTTAATAAGTTAAATTAATTTATGGTATAAAATTTATATTTAAGTTTTTATTTTGTTATAATTCACATTTTATCGATACTTATTAATTATTTTATTTCCAACTATTATTTTGGTGTTCCTGTGAGATCGAAATAGAATCAATGTTTTTCCCCTGCCTATTTGAACGGGAATGAACTTGCATGCAATAGAATTTTTTTTAGGCAATAGCATGCAATAGAATCTATTAATGCATATTACCAAAAAAAGGAATCTACTGGTGGATTGTTTATCAAAAACAAAACCCACAAAAAGAATCTACTGGTGCACTGTCTATAGAAGTCTTTTTTTTTCCAGCCCCTTAAAGTAGGGAGTGGTAGCTAGTTCAGTTGTTGCTCGTTGAGTCGTTGGTGTATTCTCCTTAATGTTTTAGCTGCTGTGTGTTTCGGTTGGGCTGGCTTTGCCTAGCCTCATCAACGTCCAAAAAATAGACTACACAACAAATTAAAACATCCCATGGCAAAAAAAAAACAAATTAAAACATAAGCTATTTGCCAACGAGCTATAGTGTAGATGGCATTATTTTGCTCCTTCTTATTTATTTTGGGTTCTTACTTATTACAATTGATAGAAAAAAAAAGCTCCTAACTAATACACAGTTTGGAATCCTTTAATTTTGAGGAGAGTTCAATAATATAAAAATCATCAAAATAGTCATCCTAAATTCTTCTCTCTTATTAATTAATGAAATAAATAAAAAAATATAAAATTAAATCAATTTTTTCATGCTATAGCCTTTATAATTTTTCCTTTCTCACCAAATCAGATAAACTTTTTCATTATAAATCCGTAAAAGAAAATTTATTCTCTAAATTGATTCTTACAAGATTTATCAAATAAATTTATTTTTTAAAAAATTTAAATTAATTCATTTAATTTTTTTTGCACTTCTAGATCTGATGTGATTAATAGTTGTTGACCTAACTCGTTAAGTGACAAATTACAAAATAATACACACCTAACAATATTGTATTTGTTGGAAATAGAACTTATGTAGTTAGGAATGAATTTTTAGAAAGTCAAATATCAAATGGATATATTGTTAAGTATTATCACTTAACGAGCGAGATCAATATTCACGTGACTAATTTAAAATTTTTAAAAGACGAATTTTGATTATAAAATCTTTTAAAAACCAATTTTAAAAGAATCTTTAGCATAAGTATGATGAATACCATTGTTATTTAATGAGCTATAAATCAGAAAACTATATCAAATGAACATTTCAAACTAAAAAGAATATTTTAACAAGCAAAAGATTTATTAACGGCATTAAGAAATTCCTCTTCTTCCATGGCAGCAAGGCAATAGCAGCTCAGGCCAGAGACAGAGGGATAATGGCAACAACAAGACGAGCAAAGACGATGACAAAAACGACGACGACTCAAGCATTGACAAGTGACCACAACATTGTACAAGTAGTAGTACAATGACTATGGCTCTTTCTTCCTCTGATTTGTTTCGTAGCTCCTCAGCAACACCAACAACACAGCCAAATGAGAAGTTCGTAGAAAGATAATCCTTTCTAGTAGCTACTCACCCGTAAAATAAAAATATGCAATCTGTTTAACAATAACTATTCGAGGGGATGGAGATTTCTAATCAGCTGTGATGACGAGCCGGATGGGGTATAATCCTGCAAGAGACTCCGATGATCAAGTTAGTCATCATCTAAGAGGAATTAAGAGGTCAGTTGCTTTCTGACCTTGGGTGGTCTAGAAATTGTTGTAAGCATGACCTAACGTCACTTACATCTGAACAATGTTTGGCGGGATTGGTTGGAATGGGGACCTGAATTTGGATGGTTCTCTGAAGCTCCTGCCATGTCAATGTTCAAAGGAATCTGAAGGAAGTAGTTGATTTGGTACAAGGTACCTACCTGCAAAGGGGTTTTGATGCCTAAATTAAAAGATTTTAGAATCAAATAAAGGTTTTGAAAATTTGAGTGTAGAAGTATTAGATCATAACTTGGTAAGCTGATTACTTCTCTTTATATAATGGTTCAATTTGATAGAGGAGTCAGTAGCTTATGAGCTTATCCCCATCATTTTCCCAAGTCTTTAGGAGACTTTGGCGAAGAAGTAACCGTTTTAAATCATGCAAAGCTTTTTAAGATTGATCCTCTTGATCATAGGCTGTGTTTTTCCTGACAGATTGTTGGATTGGCTAGCTTAGGCCCAGGAAATGTTGGAAAGGTATTTATAAAATTAATAATGTTTAAACACAATAAAAGATTAGTCCAAATAATTTAATATTTATTAATTATTATTAGAATAATTATACAATTTTAGATGTAATGAATATGTAATTATAAATATTACGTATATAAAATTATAGATGTTATATTATATAAGATAATTTTAAATTGCCTTCCTATCTAATATTATTTTTATAAAATTTTGGAATGGGATTTTTGCTTTCATTTTTGGTACATGGATAAGTTGACACACACATCAAATAACAAAATAATTTTAGGGTCATATTTCAATAACCCAACTTTATTAGGAGTTATGAGGAGGAGATATGGGAGGTCCCAACTATCTTATCTGTTGATGAACCAGAAGTAAATAAGTAATGGCATGTTATTTGGGGCTGAAGTTGGTCCTGGAGTGTTGTTACAGCAATTATTTTGGATTGATAGTGTCCAATTGTAAAAATCTGTTGAGAAAATTTAAACAATTTTAATTATCACGTGTAAAGAGGGATGGGAATCAAGGAGCACATGCTTTAGTGTTTGGCCAAATTAGTTCTAACCCAACCAAATTTAACATGGTTAGGAAGAGGCACCAATAATATAACTCATTTGGCACTTTTTGATGTAACGTGTTCTTCATCTTAACAGAATTATCCGTTTCAAAAAATAAGATCAATGCTAGGGGCTAGCAACTTTTGTTATTGATAGCCAGCAAATAGTCATCAATGATGATTTAATAGTGTGTAATTGATGTGAGATTTCATCCAATGACTCACATTTCTCTATTGATTACATGCCGGCCAAAATTCAACAAAACTGCTGGTCCCCTAGACTTTTCCAAAAAATAATTATATAGCTTTTATTAAATATAAATTTTATTATCTTAATTTAAAAATAATTAAAATATTTCTTTATTAATTTTTCCGCGTTAAAGAAGTTTTATCCATTTTAACTTTTATTCCAAACTCAATATGGAAACTCAGGTGCAGTAGTTGATACCCGAGAGACTGTTAGATGATTTGACTGATTTGACTAAATTTTTATCTAACGGCTCTTCACATGAAATCGACTTCACTTGAATTTTCACAAAAAAAAAATATTTGAAGAGATATTAAAAGTAAATAAAAAAGTAAAGAAGAGGAACACCAAAAAAAAAAGAAAAAGAAAAAGATACATGCTAAGGTGTCCACCACCATGAACATGATCACATTACATGACGTATCTTCAATATCCTTATTCAATATAATATCATCAACAATCAATATTATTGATCCGTTTCCAAGAAGTTATTAGAAACAGCAGACAGAGACAGATAGAGTGGGGGAAAGAAAGCAAGGAAGAAAATGGCGATCTCAACACCAAGAAGAGAGCTCTTCATAGATGGAGAGTGGAAAGCCCCTCTCCTCAACAACCGAATTCCAATCTTACCATTGCAGCATATGGTTCACAATATCAGTACTTTGGTTATTTACGAAATATTTAAGGAACTTTAAGATCAAGAATAAATTACAATTTTTTTACTAAAGTATCATTAATTAATAACAAATAAATATAGCTCCGATCCACGACGAATTAGTCTTTTGTCTGCCGGATTAGGAGATTATGTGAAAAATAAAAACAATATATATGATAAATTAAAAAAATATCACTTTTTGGATCAAACTCTAAATGAAAATGAGTAAAGTAAAAAGGTAAATATTCAATCATTCTTAAATTAAGACGGTAAAAGTCACAAACAATAAAAAATTATAAATTCAAAAGTAATTAATTTTTTATTTTATCACTTTACTCATGTTTTTGTTTATTATATATTATATCAATCATCACATATAGGCATAATGTAAGATAGCATCATCATAATAATCATTTGTATAACTTTTGTGGCAAATAATGCAAATTAAATTGTTATGGGGTGAATGGCGTTTCAGGGGATATCCCAGCAGCTACTAAGGAAGATGTGGAACTTGCGGTGGATGCTGCAAGAAGAGCACTGTCTCGGAACAAGGGAAGAGATTGGTCAACAGCTTCTGGCTCTCTTCGTGCTATATATCTTAGAGCCATTGCTGCAAAGGTTTTTAGTTTTCATTATTTTTGTTATTGAAAAATTTTGGGGTATGAACCAACGTAGTCTTCTGAAATTTAATATGAATCAATGTAGTCCATAAGATTTCAAAAATAAATTATGTTATTTTCTAAATTTTAGGAACTAAATTAATTCACCCCTAGAATTTTATATATCACCTAAACATTTTCTCAAAATTGTGTCTACTTTTTTTATTGTCTCAGTTAGATCTTACCAACCATGCCAAGGATGAGTCAATCTCTGGCTTTTTGGAAGCAAGGAAAACGTGCTAATTTTTAACATTTTTATTGCTAGAACTACTTAAGTTGTTGGATTAAAAACATAGTTAAAGTGGAAGACAGCAATAAGCGAATTACTTTATTGTGTTAATATTAAATTACTTATTATCACATTCTTTTTATGAGAGAATCTAACAAAGTAATAATTTCTTATTAATTGCTTAGCTAATTGATACAATGAGCAGAGCGTGGGGTGATGGTGAAGGGTAAGATTTGATGTGTGAGAATAAGAGAATTAATTCTTGTAATCTATGCATTTCATGAGAACTCACTTTTGTTTGTGACAGATAACGGAGAAAAAGGATGAGCTTGCAAAGCTTGAAGCTACTGATAATGGGAAACCGCTTGATGAAGCAGCAGCCGACATGGTAATATTTGACAAACTGGCAAACAAACAATGATTGATGTGTTTTCAACTTTTTCAAATTTTACATAGAGAAGTAATAAAATCACTATACCCATGAAATTAAAGGACAAGAATTCACATGCTATAATAAAAATGCTATAGGGAAGTCCAGTGCACAAGCATCTCGTGATAATGCAATAATTACATTAGTGTCTGACTCCATGGCTTGAATCCACGATCTTGAAATCATGAGAAGACACCTCAACCAATGTTCCAAGAAATGCTATAACATACTCACAAAATTTTATTCATTTGACAAATTTATCTAAAATATGGGTAATTTTGCGACTCACGTTCTTTTGTGATAATCAATTTCTACTTAAATTTGGTACTTCACTCATTTATTTCATTTTGTTGTCAGGAATTTTACTTTATATTTTTGTGTTGTAGGATGATGTTATTAGTTGTTTTAGCTACTATGCTGAACTTGCTGAAGGGTTGGATGCAAAGCAAAAGGCACATGTGTCTCTTCCTATGGAGAACTTCAAGAGTTATGTGATCAAGGAGCCAATTGGTGTTGTTGCGTTGATTACTCCATGGTATCCTTCATTTTAATTTCAAAAAATTGCTACATAAAGTTATATACAATTTTGTTGTTTCTCCAATATAAATTTTGTGAATATTAGTTTTTGGCTTTGGCTCATGAAACACGTGGAAAATTGGATACCCTGCCAATTCAGTTGTGAAATGATTTCGGACTTTCCAAAATCACTTTCAGTTTAATTGAATATGGTAAAAAAATATGCACCCTAATGCAAAATCAATTGAGCACCTAGTGCTGTAAAATTAATCAGAAATTTGATCCTTGTTACAGTTTATTACATAGGTAATCATTTCATTTACAGCCTCAATTAGTCTATTAGTCACTTAACATTCATATCATTATAATTGAGTAGATATGAGATGCCAGAGTACACTAAGATTAAAATACACTTCTGTGATGGTTGTAATTCAGTTAGTGGCAGTTGTAACATAGTACTTGAAATTGCTATAGTAGCTTACTGAACAAGCTACTCTACCTCCTTTACAATAAATATATCACAGTTTCACTTTCAGTTCTCTTGTAGTTTATTTTTCTCTCAATTGAATCCTAATAAATAGAAAATATTTAATTTTCAGCTTAATAGTCACTGTAGTCAATAATTTTTGTCATTTTAGTCTTCAAAACTTGGTTAAAATTAGTCCCTTAAACTCTTTTCCATCTTAAAATCGTTTGTGTGATAGTGACGTGGCATGCCACGCATCATCGCATCAGTGCGCCACGTGACACTTCAATGACTTATGCTGAAATATAAAGATTAAATTGAGCATTTATTCACTGGTAATTGATGTCATGAATGAAAAATGAAATGATGAGTTAAACTTTTTGTAACAGGAACTATCCGTTGCTAATGGCAGCATGGAAAGTTGGTGCTGCTCTGGCTGCTGGTTGTACTGCAGTATTGAAGCCATCTGAACTGGCATCTGTGTATGATCTCAATTCAATTCTCACAAATCACAACTATTACTAACTTGATTCTTTATTGGGCTTTCTTCTCATGTTGTATTATTATTTACGATTTTAGGACATGTTTGGAGTTGGCTGAAATATGCAAAGAAGTAGGTCTTCCAGCAGGGGTGTTAAACGTGATCACTGGATTAGGCACTGAAGCTGGGGCTCCTTTGGCTTCACATCCTGATGTAGACAAGGTGAGATTGAGTTTCAGTTATTACTTATTAGCTTACGTTAGCAGCTAATGCAATTTTATGTGTGTTCAAGATCCGGTCTAGCCCAAAAATTTATATGTAGCTATAAAGTCAAGTTTAAGTTTGTATTATTAATCCTGCACAATATTTGGGTCTGATATGGGTCACAATTTGGATAGGCTTGTCTTAGTCCAAAATTATATATTTCTTTCAAAAGTATATTCTATTGAATAAATAATTTTTGGTATTAGTATTGTATAACATATTTTAGTTTTAATTTTATATCTGATTTTAAAATGTCTAAACTTATATATATTGATTTAATATCAAACTAATATGGTCCAATTCAAATTGGTTTGGAAGTGTTCACCTAGCATATCCAAGAACTTGTACCATAGTGCATGCTTTTTGTTGATGACATTATCGTTTTGGGAGAATCAAGAGAAGATTTTATTTAGAAACTAGATTTGTGGGGAGAAGCTTTAGAAGTGTATGGTTTGTACAAAAACTGTATTAAGACATAATATAATATATGGAATGAAAGGTCGCAGGAGGAGGGGAAACACTAACATAGAAGTAAAAATTGGAGAAAACATCCTACCACAAGTAAAGAGATTTAAGTATCTTTGGTGTATTATAATGGATGGTGGAGAAATCAAGAATGGTGTAAAACATGGGATTCAAGTAAACTGGTTAAAGTGGCGGATTGCTTCTGGTTTTATATGTGACAAAAAAGTACCTTTATTACATAAGAGTAAATTTTGTCATACTACTATTAGACCAGCTATGTTATATGGAACAAAGTGTTTGGCAAACAAAAGGTGAGCTTAAAAATAAGTTTAGTGTGGCAGACACAAGGATACTTAGATGAATGAGCTGTCAAACACGCACATAATAAGGAACGAGGATATAAGAGGAAAGTTGGAGTAGTTCTTATTGTTGTAAAAATTGTAGAATCTCATTTCAAGTAGTTTGGATATGTGGAGAGAAGATTGGCAAAGCATCTAGTTTGAAAGGTGGATCAGATGGAAAATAGATAGGTGGCGAAATGTAGAGCAAAACCCAAGAAGATCATATACAAGGTGGTAAAAAAAGATCTGTGTAAACGATCTCATTATAAACATGATACATAATAGAGTATAATGACGTCATTGCACTAGCTTGGTGCAGGTCTAGCCCGACCCTGCCCATGTAGAGCCCTTATATATCATGCAAATTTAGTTGAGTTTGTAAAGGTACTATGTTTTGAATGATATTTTTTATTTGTTGCAACAGATTTCCTTTACCGGAAGTTCTGCAACTGGAAGCAAAATTATGCAAGCTGCAGCTCTGCAAGTCAAGGTATTTCTAAGAAGCAATAGTTCTACCTATTCAGATATGTAAAGAAGAATGCAAAATGCACACCCCAGAAGAGATTGGAAACCTTTTTTTCAAATTTATTTTTCCAAGTTCATGTGATATAGATTTATGATTTCTTGGCAGCCTGTTTCACTAGAGCTTGGTGGAAAAAGTCCAATTATTGTTTTTGACGATGTTGACATTGATAAGGGTAAGTCACTTCTCAAGTATAGTTGATTTGTTACTCCCTGCATTTAAATACATTGATATTTTAGTGTACAAAAAAAATGGAAGTCATAGTTTATTAAAAAGGAGAACGTAATTATTATAAACATCTTTTGTCATTGTAGAGTCATGAGAAAATCTTACATGATTAAAACATACTATCATATACAATTTGATATTTAATTTATTAATCACTTTACTGTCCATGATTTAATTTAAATAGTTGCTGAATGGACCATGCTGGGCTGTTTCTATACCAATGGTCAGATATGTAGTGCAACATCTCGGCTTATTGTCCATGTAAGTTTTGTCAAATATAAAACTATTCATGTATTTTTCCCCAACAGTTTAAACTTTTAGAATAAATGGTTTTCTAGAAAGCTTAATTCATAAATTTTACTCCATTTTCATGAAGCAGTTGTAGTTTTGGTTTTGCTTCATAAATGGGAGGATGGGAATGTTGATACTTATGTAGATTCTTGTAGAATTTTGTCTTCTAACTTTATAGGAATTGTGTTTACCTTTTTTTTTTCTTTTTTTTTGAATTTCTTAAAACAGACACTTTGATTGTTTCAGGAAAATATAGCAACAAAGTTTTTGAATAGGCTTGTGGAATGGGCTAAAAACATCAAAGTTTCAGATCCCTTGGAAGATGGTTGCAAATTAGGCGCCATTGTTAGCGAAGCTCAGGTATGTTATGTTAGGCGCCTCCTGTTCTTCTTATTTTAATAAGGAAGGAAAATATTTATTGTCATATTCTCCATTTACATTTGTTTTTAGGTGATGGTTCCTCTTTGGTTCTGTTACACTGCTTATGTTTGGCTCTTACTTGGCTTGTTAAATTTCTTATGAATTCTATTGTCTAACATCAGTGTTTAAACAACTTCAAGAAACAAAACTTTCAATTTCTCACTACAGATATGATACATGATAGTGCTCGATGGCGTTGTTTGATCCATATAGCCGACTCCACTTAGCAGGATAAGGCTTTGTCGTTGTTGTTGTTGATATAGGAGAAAATAATTATTGCCTGGTTGACTATATTTTTCAGATATTTATCTTTGACAATTGTTTGTGTAGCTCCTATGGTTCAGATTTCTTTCTAGACTTGTAACCTGAAAACAATTTAAATAATTTAAGCATTTATTAGGAATTTGGATCCTCTAAATTTTGAACTGTATGATTGATTCAGTATCAAAAAGTTCTCAAGTTTATTTCAACTGCTAAGAGTGAGGGTGCAACAATTTTGACCGGAGGGTCTCGCCCCGAGGTATGATATTACCTTTCGATGCTTGCAATTGGGAATGTCTTTGAAGTATTTCCTGTCTCTGAATTATTGATGGCATTTGCAGAATTTAAAGAAGGGTTACTTTGTTGAACCAACCATTATAACTGATGTGAGTACCTCAATGCAAATTTGGAGAGAGGAAGTTTTTGGACCTGTGCTCTGTGCCAAAACATTTAGCAGTGAGGAAGAAGCCATTGAACTAGCAAATGATACCCAGTGAGTTCATGACCATTATTTAATTTTCTGCAATCTTATAATAATTTATTAAGATTGTGTTTGGGTGAGTGTGATTTTTAATTTGCTGAAAATCACTTAGGGTCAAATTGAATAACTTTGTTCTTTGACAGCTATGGCTTAGGGTCAGCTGTGATGTCAAATGATCCAGAAAGATGTGAGCGGATATCCAGGGTAAGAATGTTCTTAGATTACCATAATATCATATTTACAAAACAAAATAATCCGATTCCAATAGTTGAAAATAGTATACAACTTTATGTTTTTCTTTTTTTAAACAATTTTTTCTTTTTCTGCAGGCTGTTCAGGCTGGAATTGTATGGATCAATTGTTCTCAACCAACTTTCATTCAAGCCCCATGGGGTGGCATTAAACGTAGTGGGTTCGATCGCGAATTAGGAGAATGGTATGCTCTTAATTTTTTCAATAATGCTAGGGAGACAAAAATTGAAGTTACTTTTTTTTAATTTAACATCAATAATATATAACATCTATAATTATATATTTGTTCTAAAATAACACAATTATTCTAGTGGTAATGAATGAACACTAAATAATAAGATAATTTTGGAATATTTGGGCTTTTTTTTATTATTTTCCAAACATTATTGTAATTTTTATAAGGAATAAATGACCATTTGTATTCATAAAAGATGAAAACACTGACCTATGTACCCATACTAAATCGAAACTAAACTTGTACCCACATAAGTTGTCATCTGTGTGACAAAAATACCCTACGTGGCGCTCCAACCCTCCAAAGACAGGGTACTTTTGTCACGGAGGGCATCTTACATAAGTACAAGTTTAGTTTTGATTTAACATAGGTACATATGTCAGCGTTTTCATCTTTCATGGATACAAATGGTCATTTGTTCTTTTTACGAGTGTCTTAGGCGTTTGAGGTATTGCCGGAGTTAAGAAGACGAAAAGAAAAGTTATAAAGAATAAAATGGACTCTAGTTTATACATGAAGTCATTCTCTATATTCCTTTATTTTCTATTTAAAATCTCAACTTACAAATACACTTCAGTTCAACTACTGCATAAGTAAATTTGAATGTCCTTTTTAATATATATCAAAGTAAGAGGCTTGTCTTGCTCTAATCGGACCTAAAAATTTTTAGTGACTAATAATTATTTAAGTACAGATGCGGTACTTCAGAAGTATTTGGATTTTATTGAAAAATTGATTTGATTCATTCACATTGCACATAATTTTCAAATAATCTATTTTGACCGTTTTATCATTTGAGAATGTGGATCTGATTTTCTGTTTTCATTTTTTGTACTTTCTTTTTTTGTTAGGGGACTTGATAATTTCCTGAGTGTGAAGCAAGTTACAAAGTATATTTCTGATGAACAGTGGGGCTGGTATAAGTGTCCTTCAAAGATGTAATACCATGTAAATTGGTGATATAAAATTCAAGTTCTAGATCTTTTCATGGAATAAGGTGTGGCCCATTCAAAGTTGTGATTATGATGTAATAATAATATACGTATATTTATAATGTTTTATGGGCTTGCTGACTGTGATATTGTTTTCTTTATTTGACTTATAGTTAAGTACTGGGTTTGTAATACTCTTTGGTACATGAATAATGAGCATATGAAAAAGTACCAATAAAGTTTTTTTTTTAGGATAACAAATGTGGATAAGTTAGTTTAAACTAAGATTTTTTTTATCTTAATTATAAAGATTAATTTGAAGGTAGTGTGTTCATATCTGTTATTTTTAAAATTTTTATTAATATTTTTTTAAAGACTAACATATTAGAAGTATCAAAGTTTGAGAGATGGGATTAGAATCAGGTTTTCTTGTTTTTGTGGAACACAATAAGTGTGGTGTAAATGTGGTCTTGGTGGCATGATTCCTTACTTGAGACTCAACTGCTGCTTACCAAACTTGGGCTACCCTACTCCACGGAGTCAACTGCTTCGATCAACTAGTCATACCGTCACACTTACCGCACCTCTACTTTTTGATTCATGTGGTTCCCTCTTACGTGCTATGAAGCACGGATTCGCTCATGGTGTCGACATATCCGTGTCAAACGCGAATCCGACACGCGGTGAATACGTCAAACAAGCGTATTGGCGGTGTGTCTTTTTGAGGTGCAGAATTTTGGTAAAGCGGTTACGAGTCCGAATAAGTTCGATCCGATTCAGATGTTTATGAGACAGATCTTTCTGTTGGCCTGCAAATCTGCAATTGATTTTGTGATTTTATAGCCCGATTAACCGGTTTTCCCTTTTGAATTTTAAAATATTTTAAAATAAAAACAAATCAGAATTTAAATTTAAAAATAAAATAATTAATAAATCAAAACCTAAATCTACTTACAGTTTGTCTTTGGTGACTTACTTACTCACTAGTTTAGCCATTTTTGATTCTCTGCGTTATATTCAAGAAGAAGAAGAATAGAAGATACAGACGATGATGGACTTGAAACTGTGGTGTTTGTGGAAGATAGATTTGGAAGAGAAGAAATTGATACATTTTCTATTAACGAGATGGCAAGAGTAGATTAAAGTTTTTTATGTTTTTAATAATTGCATAATTTTAAGATTTTTTTATGCAACTATATTTACTTTTATATTTACAATATGATATTTTATTAATTTAATATATTATTTAAATTTTAATTCACAACGTATTCTAAACGTGTCGTATTCAATTTTTTATAAAAAAAACGTATCCGCATATCCGTATCGAAGAAAGAATTTTCTAATTCTCGAAGGACCAGAGTAATTTATAAAATTTTAAAAAATTTGATAGCTCATTTTTAATATGGTAATACATATTAATCTTCCATTTAAGGTTATGTCCAATTAGCATCAACATGATCATGTCTACATAAGTTAGTCACCAGCCCCATACAAATATTAAGCCACCTTTTTTAGAAGACCTCCATAGTAACTCATAGAAATATCAACAAAACCAGTTGGGACCAAAACAAATAGTTATCGGACATCCCTTTATGTTACTACAAATTTCAACATGATGTTCAAAAACTTTCAGACGACACAATTCCACTATCTATAGAATACACCGACAATTTTTTATTCACTATTCTTATTTTATGTTATTTTGTTTGTTGAATTCTTTGGCTTTTTATATTAATTTTTCTTATTTTATTGAGTTCCTCCTAATTAAATTCGATTATTTCAATGTCCAAAAATACAAATTTAAAACTCAAAATTAAATCAACAACTGTACTATCCATATTCAAAAGTCTAGAAACACTAAATAATAAAAATTAGAGCGATAAATTTCAAGAGCACATAAGTTAAATGCATATCACCATTCCATTTATTATTTAGACCAATTCCACTACTACTATTAAGAGTATTTAAATATTTAAAAAATATTTGAATACCTAAAAAATATATTATTGACATAAAAATAAAGCACTTCGAATACTTCAATAAAAAGTTCAAAAAATTTTTATTGTGTAAAGGTTATAGTAACAATATATTTATTATTAAATTAATAAGTTTTATTTAATTTTTGATATTTTATCCTTAAATCATAAAACATGTAAACATTTTAAAAATTTAAAAATTTTGTGACAAGTTAAAATATTAAAAATAAATTAAAATTATTATATTTTTAATACATATATATCGACTAAAGTATATGTTATTTAATTTCTATAAGACGAAAATATACATTATAAAAATGGAATTTTCTTTGTGTTTAAACTTAGTGAAGTACTCTAATTTTACCACTGGATCGTCGTGTCGGGGCATAACACCCTTAGCATCCTCCCTGGTAAAAGTTATTGCATGCAAGTCGAGTATTTCAGTTTCCTCCCCAATCTGATAAACCTCTTTTAGATGTCTTTTATGAGAGAATTTTGTAATTTTTCCTCCTATAAATCCTCCAGCAATCATATGGATATGCCTCTCAGGAGTTCGTTGTGGTCGGTCTTCATCTCTCTTTCTTCTGCTACTGTCGTCCAATCTTCTCACCAGATATTTATCCAATCGACCATCTCTAGCTAACTTTTCAATCACATTTTTTATGACGTAACAATCGTTGGTAGAGTGGCCGTCGATTTTGTGGTATTCGCAGCCTGATCGATTTCTCCCTTTCTTACTTTTGATGGGCTTGGGAGGTGGTATCTTTTCAGAGTGGCAGATCTTTGTAGACATCAACTAGTGAGACTCGTAGAGGAGTGTAAATGTGATATCTTTTAGGCTTGTTTGAGTTATTCCCTTCTTTTTTTCTTAGTCTCATTCTCTTTCTCTTGTGGATGGTATTGGATTTTATTCTGGTCCAACCCAACAAGAGTCAGAGATCCATCAAGCGAAATTGCGTCCCGTCGTACGATGAGACGACTATCACGTGCCCGATCTCCTCTAAGGAGATCTTGACAGCTGGTGGAATCTTATGAAGAACTAGGCCCTAGCAAAAGGAGGGCCCACCCAAACGAATAGCGATAAAGAAAAGAGACTTATCCCTCTCCTCAGATACGTCATCATTACCCTAACTTAAGCATCAGAGTGTTCTTGCAGGTAGCTCCACCCGTCAACCAACTAACGACCTGCTAGCGGTGCTCCTCCCTTCAAATTGTGTGTTCAGGTCTTGATCCTTACCTCGACATCTCATCACCAACTGACACAATGAACTAACGAACAATGACGCCATCTGTGGAAATCTGACACACAAAGAATGAAAGCTTTTCTTCACCCAAAGGATGAGCTAGGAGAGGGCACGAGCAGCGAACGACAGGGGGTTGCCTCATGAGTAGGCTGAGCACAGGGACCTCTCGAAGGCAGCAGCCTACCCCCTTTGACTAGGATCACTCCCATGACCAATCCCTAAGAAGGCGTCCCTTTGGGGGAACAGGCAGTGACTATTCCTGGATCATGCAAGAGCTTAGACACATGGTCCAAAACTGACAGAGAGAGAAAGAGAGAGAGAGAGAGAGAGAGAGAGAGTTGGCCCTGAGGCTAGCCGAGATGCTCGTTCGTGTGCAGAGGCATGACGCAAAGAAGGTCGGAAAAGCAGCAGGGTACGGGGGAAAAGGACGACGGGTGTGACTAGACTGAAGGTCGCACCCAGTTCCATCACTCCTGAGATAAGTTGAGAAGCCGGGAAAGAAGGGAGGAGAAGAAGAAGAAACGTCAAGACCTCATCGTGATCGGCGCCACCTCTTTCCACTCTTCTATCCTCACAGTTCGGTTGCCCATGAACTTCGATAAGCCAACGGACATGAGACATGATGGTATCAAAGACATACAGGAGCACATTACGACCTTCGAGGCCAGGATGAATGGAAAGGGCATGGGAGACGCGGTCAAATACCGGGTGTTCCCTGTAACCCTGGCTGGGCTAGCAATCCGTTGGTTCAACTCCCTCCCACAAGGCACCATAACTACTTTCTCAGACATCTCTCAGAAGTTCCTAGCCCAATTCACCACCCAGAATGCCAAGACAAAACATCTGATCAATCTCTTAGGGATAACACAATGCGTCGTTACCCTACGAGGAAGTACTTGGACCGTTTCAACGACAAATACTTGGAAATTGATGCTCTCACAGACTCTGTGACCAGCTTGTACCTGATGAACGACCTAGTGAATGAGGACTTCTGGAAGCACCTAACGACCAATCCCATTTGGACGATGCAGGAGATCCAATGTGTGGCGAGAGAATACATAAATGACGATGAAGTCAGCCAGGTGGTGGTCACCAATAAACGGTAGCTAGCCGCCTAGCCTTCCCACTAGGCCGTCAACCAAGATAAACCACAGGATGTCCTAAAGGAGATGAAAACTGGAAGAACATTCAAACCCCTCCCCTAGATAGGGAAGTTCACGAACTACACACCCCTAACCACCCCAATAGTTGAGGTTTTCGATCAGATCGCAGATATAGACATTTTTCCTAAACCGAGGTAGTTGAAAGATAAGATAGGGGAAATAAGAGCCTCTATTGCAATTACCACAAAGGCTTCGGACACAAGATGCAAGACTGCTTCGACCTAAAAGACACGTTAGAGCAGGCCTTCCGGGAAGGCAAGTTGAGCGAGTTCTCTCAGTTCATCCGAGAACCAAGGAGAAAAGAAAGGGAGTGGTCTGAAGAAGATCAAGGTCGGGTTGTCAAGCCCAAACAAAGTGCTTCGGAGAACCCGGACACAGGTCCCACGGTAGTAGTGAATGTTGTGGTTGGAAGAAGCACCCTACCAAAAATTGAAGTTTGCGTCAAAGAAGGACGCTAAGGTGCTTGCCGTTATGACTGAGGGGAGACTTTCCCCCCAGAGAACTTTCCAAAATATCATTCAGTCCTAGGGACTAGTGGTGTGACGGCTTACCCGAGGTCCCTCCAATGGTGGTGACTGCAAGAGTCGGGACAAGCCTGGTCAAGCGAATTCTAGTAGACACAGGGGCTGACTCGAGTATTATGTTCTGAAATGTGTTTGATGCCCTGGGGCTGAAAGAAAGCAACCTCAAGGACTACCTCCACGGGGTCGTACCTCCACAGGGTTGTGGGGCTAGGCGATAACTGCATTAAGCCAAATGACGGGTGAAGAATCATCAATGACTTGCTGGCGGTCATTTGTACCAAATTCCTAATAATGAAGTTTGTGACGGATAACGGGTCGGTCGGGACGATTCGGGGAGACCTACAAACGGCCATCGCTTGTGATCACGCTAGTCTATCCTTACAAAGAATTGTCAAGGATGTAGCCAGCATTTTTTCGGCAAATTTGGACACAAGGATTAACGAGCATCCTAAGCCGGAACCTCAAGGCGACTTGGAAAAATTCCAAGTAGGTGGGCAGAGGACAAGTTCACATTTGTGATCTGTAATCTACCTTATGACTAAAAGGACCCTTAGTTGAGTTCGTCCGAGCTAATAGAGACCTCTTCGCTTGGACCCCTGCCGATATACCGGGTATAGACCCAGAGTTTATGTCCCACCACTTGGCAATTAAGCAAAATATGTGTGTCAACGGAAAGAGCAAACGAGGTAGCCAAGCAGACGGCTAGCTTGTTGGAAGTCGATGTTATTAGAGAACTAGACTGCTACACATGGCTGTCAAATGTTGTTCTCATGAAGAAGCCAAATGGAAAATGGAAGATGTGTGTGGATTACTCGAACCTTAACAAGGTCTGCTCAATAGACTCGTTTTTCCTCCCCAATATAGACGCACTGGTGGACGCAGCAATAGGATACAAGTTCCTGACTTTCATGGACGCCTACTCGGGATACAACCAGATCCTAATGTACCGACCTGATGAGGAATAGACAACGTTCATACCACCATGGGGATATATTGTTACAGAGTCATGCCGTTTGCCTTAAAAAATGCGGGGGCGACCTACCAAAAACTACTGAACAAGGTCTTCAAGGATCATAAAGGGAAGTCGGTGGAGGTTTATGTTGATGACATACTTGTCAAGATGCCGGTGCCGGAGTCTCTAGTGGCCAACTTGTAGGTCGTCTTTGACTCCCTCCGAAGACACAATATAAGGCTAAACCCCCTGAAATACACTTTTGGCATGGAAGCGGAGAAGTTTCTAGGGTTTATGATCATCACCCAAAAGGGGGTAGAAGCCAACCTAAACAAATGTGAAGCCGTGCTTTGCATGGCGAGACCCAAGTGTGTAAAGGACATACAAAGGTTAGCAGGAAGGTTGATGACTCTTTCCTGTTTTCTTGGCACCTCAATAGCCTTCGAGTGGGCCTAATTTGAAAAAAGGCTTTTAACCACTTCAAAAGAATATTGTCGGAGCCTCTGGTACTCAGAAAGCCGAAGGAAGGCAAGCCCTTATACCTGTACCTCGCGGTAACGAAAGAGGCCTTAACTGCCACTTTAGTGCGTAAGGAGGGTAAACAACAGCAACCTGTATACTTCATAAGCAAGGTGCTTCAAGGAACGAAACTAAGGTATACAATGCTAGAAAAGGTGGCTTTTCACCCTACTGATTTCTTCCCGGAGGCTAAGGTAATATTTTCAGGCGCATCTGATCACGGTAAGAACTGACTATGTCATCAAGCAGATCCTGCAGAAGCTCGATCTAGCAGAGCGGATGATGACCTGGGCAATAGAGCTATCCCAGTACGATATTAGTACGAGCCTCATCACGCCATTAAAGCCCAAGTAATGGTCGACTTCCTAGCAGAAGTAGTCGGGGGCCCTTTGATAAACCCCAATTTTATGGTTTATCTTGTGTTGAATTTAGTAGATTTTGTCAAATTTTCTCACATTTATTCAATGAAATAGCATGGTTTTGTTAATTTCTCCTAATTGTGCTTTATGGTTGAAAACATGCTTTTTAGGCTTTTAATTAGTTAAATTTAATCCACTTTGATTCCATTCGATGCCTTGATATGTTTGTTAGTGATTTTAGGTTTAAGAGGTAAGGATTGGATCAAAGAAGTGAAGAAAAAGCATGCAAGATGGAGTTTTCATGAAGAAATGAAGATTTGGTGAATTCATGGCAATGCGTACGCGTGACCCACGCGTACGCGTGAGAGAGGTTTTCGTAAGCTGACACGTATGCGTGACCCACGCGTACGCGTGACAAGCATCACGTGACTTCATTAAAGAAAACGTGACTGGCAATTTCTGAGCTGCATCAGGGCCAAATTCACCCATTTCTGAAGCTATTAGAGGCCAAAATCAAGAAGGATGAAGGGGGGAGCAATTAGTGTAGTGTAGAACCATGTCTTAGGATAATTTTCTAGAGAGAAAAGCTCCCTCTTTTCTCTAGAATTAGGATTCTTAGGTTAATTTTCTCTTTAATTTCAAATTTTATTTCTTGTTTTAGTGTAGTTCTCTTTAAATTTTTGTGCTCTAGCAGTTTAATTCTCTTGTTTCCTCTTGTTAGTTCTCTTTTGAGCTACTCTTTGGTTTTGAACGCTTTTGTCACTTTTAATTTTATTTAATGCAATTTGATGTTTTATGTTCTTTCTTGCTTGTTTGAGTTATTATTGTTATCTTCTTGTATTTGGTAGTAGTAGATTTTATTATTCTTGCAATTTAATATGTTTTTTCTTTTATGCACACCAAGTGTTTGATAAAATGCTTGGCTTAGGTTTAGAGTAGATTTTGTGCATCCTTGGCTTGGAAAGAGAAGTTAGGCAATCTTGAGTCCTTGATACCTAATTTAGATTGGTGATCTAGAGTGATTAGTTAATCTTGTTTCCATTAATATTACTTATGGATTGGGATCAACTAGGCTTATTTGACTTTCTCCTGATGTTGGAGATAACGAAATAGGATTAGTTCTTGATAATTATTGTGTCATGATTAATGACTTGGATAGAAAACCTCAATTATCAATCCTTTATATGAATGCCTTTCTTTAGTATTTGTTATCTTTAGTTGTTACTTTACTTTATTGCCATTTAAATTTCTTGTCATTTAATTTCTTGCCCCTTTCAATCATCAACCCACTTGATTTCATAACCAATAATTGAGAACTCAATTGTAATTTCTAGGGAGAGCGACACGGGAGCAATACTCTCGGTTATTTTTATTGGATTGAACTTGTGACAACCAAAATTAAACTTTGATTGAGGGTTGTTTGTCGGCTTGGATCTATACTTCAACAGAATTATTTTGTGAAAAATTCTAAACCGACGGTAACCTTACATCACCCTCCCAAGGTCCCGAACACACGGTGGAAGCTCCACATTGATGGTGCATCCAACCAAGCGTTTAGTGGAGCAGGAATAATATTAGAGAACTCGGAGGGAGTGACCTATGAGCAATCTATCAAGTTCGGGTTCCCGATCTCGAATAACCAACAAGAGTATGAAACCATGATCGGGGGCTTAACAATAGCAAAAGAAGTTGGCATGACAAGACTCAAGATCAATAGTGACTCCCAGGTTGTAACGGCACAAGTGAACGAATGTACTAAGCTCGCATCCTGCTGTTGCAGAAGTACCTAGAAAAGACCAAACAGTTGTGTAGGAGTTTCGACGAGGTGGTTGTGCAACACTTTCCCAGGAAAAGGAATGCTAGAGCGGACCTGCTACCAAAACTGGCCAGCACAAAACTGGAACAGAAAATTGTTCTTTCATTCAAGGCGTGGTGAAAGATTCATCGATAGCTTTATGCTTCACCCAGGACAATCACCGGGATCTCCTCTCCTGGATTGACCTAATCCAATGGTTCCTTGAAAAAGGAAGCCTACCTGAGAAGACGAAAGAACCAAGCTCGTGAGAAGAGAGGCCACCAAGTATATGGTAGTGCAAGGCCAACTATACAGGAGAGGGCTTAATCAGCCTTTGCTGAAATGTTTGCGACCTGGACAGACGGAATACATCTTGAAGGAGGTACACGAGGGATGCTGTGGGCATCACATCGGCAAAAAATCCTTAGCTCATAAGCTTGTTAGAGTTAGATACTATTGGCCCACAATGATGACTGATGCTAGTGAGTATGTGAAAAAATGTACCAAGTGCAAAGACAACGTGAACTTTCACAAGGCACTAGCAGAAGAGGTGAGCTCCATCATGGCCTCCCGACCTTTCTTCTAATGGAAAATTGACATATTAGGACCGTTTCTGATGGCCCTTGGGCAAGTCAAGTACCTAATTGTGGCCATCGACTATTATACGAAGTGGGTGGAGGCAGAGCCACTAGCAAGTATTTCATCGGCAAATTGCTGTAATTTTTTGTGGAGGCAAGTGATCACCAGGTTTGGAATCTCTGAAGCCGCGATATCGGACAATGGGGCGCAGTTCTTC
Source organism: Arachis duranensis (assembly GCF_000817695.3). Taxonomy (NCBI): domain Eukaryota; kingdom Viridiplantae; phylum Streptophyta; class Magnoliopsida; order Fabales; family Fabaceae; genus Arachis; species Arachis duranensis. The sequence continues at coordinate 99,928,005 of NC_029776.3, forward strand.
GATAATAAATTTGGAGAGTTCCTAGCAGGTCTTGGTATCAAGCAATGATTCTCCTTTGTAGAACACTTCCAGAGTAACGGGCAGGTGGAGGCGACGAACAAGGTCATCCTAAAAGGGTTGAAGAAGCGCCTGGAGTAGAAGAAAGGTTTGTGGGCAGACGAGCTAGCGTTAGTCCTATGGTCCTATAGAACGACACCACAGTTCGCCGTTGGGAAAATGCCCTTCCGTCTTACCTATGGGGTAGATGTCATTATTTCGGTCGAGATGGGAAAACCCAGTCTGAGTCTCCTTTTAGAGGGAGCTGACGAGGCGATCGAAAAGGACTTAGTAAACGAAACAAGGGCAATGGCCCACTTGTGGGAAGCGGCACTGAAGCAGACAATACCGCTGCGTTACAATCACAAAGTGGGTTTTAACAGATTTGAATAAGGAGACCTAGTCTTACGGCACAACGGCATCGGGCCACCGGCGCTAATGGAAGAAAACTTATCTCCCAATTAGGAAAGCCCCTATAGGGTGAAAGTAGTACAAGGGAAAGGTGCATACAAACTAGAGCGGCTAGATGGGAAGGAGCTCCCAAGAACTTGGAATGCAATGAACCCAAGGACATTCTACTTGTAAGGGGTAATGCTTTTCACGCCTCAACAATCTCCTGAGCATGATTTGGTTATACCTATACCTTGTTATTTTTCGTCCTTATTTTTTCATCCTCATTTTCTTACTTTTGATTTGCCTATGGCTTGTTTTATCTTTACTTTTATCACACAATCTTGTACTATTGTAGCTTATAAAAAGAAGGGATACTCTTTTCCATTTCCGTCAGTACAAAACAGCGACATGGGGTTTAACGAGGCCCATTTCTTAAAATTCATTTTTTCTTTTGAGGAAATTATTTCTAATTTATGACTATGGCTTCCCAAGGACTGTTCCAAGGGACTGATCAACCCGGGAGGCCCCTATGCGAGAAAAACATATATCAAAATACGAGTAAACGGCCAAATTAGCATGAACATCACACAACTAAACTGCCAAACTAGTTTAAAACATGAAAAATGAGTACAAGTTCAAAGTTTACAAATCACAAGTTCAAAGGTCTACTAAAAGGGAAATAAGTCAGCCCAACAACACAAAAGCAACTACAAAGTTCAATTATAGCAAAGAGAAATAGTTGACTACGGGAGCAGAGGCAGCTAATTCCTCAGTATATCCACAATCTTGCCATCTTGGATAATTTTGAAAGCTCCAATAGCATAAGTGTCGAAACTGGGAGCAAGCAGAAGCACTTGGGCTTTCATCGCCTCCTTGGTAGCGGACATGGAATCTCGGGCATCTTTATGATCTCGTTGTTCTTCTTCCGCATATTGGTGGCCTCAAGATGAGCAGAATCCATTGACTTCAGGGCTTTGAATAGTTCTTTCTTAATCTCTTTCACCCAATTTTCTGCCGGCTTTGAACAGCCTTGATATCTCGGTTAGACAGGCGCTGGATCTCCTCCTCGGCCTCCTTCAGCTGCTTCTCGGCACCTGCTATCTTGGTCCCCATAGTTTTTCCCTCAGCCTTCAACTTAGAAATTTCATGCTGAGTTATCCTATACTTCCCCTCCAGCATCTGGCATTAGGCCAAAACCAGCTCCACCTTCCTCATGATGGCAGCATATTGGAAAAGGCTCCAATATGTCCACTTGGCCTGCATCGCCAGGTTTTCATCAAACTTTCGGTACCCGGCAGTAGTTGGGAGTCAATAAAGGTGCCTACGTCAAAGTGATTTTCCATCACAGAGAGAAGTTGACCTGGATTGGACCCAACCTTCTTTTTCTTTGGATTGGGAATCACGAGTATATCATCTTCCTCCACCCGAGCACCCAAAGAGTGCTCAACCGCAGCACCCTTTCTCTGGTCAACATCACCGGTAACACTATGTCCAAGTTGGGGATCAGGTTGAGGCTGAGGTTGGACTTCCGGCCCCTCAGGCTGGGGGATCTCTGCCTAAGGGTCAGGAGAGTCAGAGGCGTCGTCGTCTCCGTTAGGGAAGAAACGGGTCATCGGGCGACTAAGAGTTGTGTTCCTAGTTGCCATCTCAATTGCAAGGAAAAATTCAATTAAGTCACTAAGTCGTCAATAAAATAGAAGCAAGCAAAAATGGGAAAGCGATAGTAGAATCAAACATCCTAGGCTTACCAACACAATCTCGGGCGTCGTCCCAGTTACTCATCAAAAGATGAAGATTAAGGGGGTTAGAGCCAAACACGACCAGCAGAACGTCGACTTTCTGCTGGTTCTCCCGACCTATGCCCTCATAGATCACTTTGATCAAATAATTGGAGCCAGCACCAAAACACCAGTAATTCGGGATATGCCTTTCTACCTCAAGGGTAAGCCAAAAGGGATGACAACCTCGAGCTGGTCTCACCTTGAAAAAAGTCTCTTTGAAACCGTGGAAAGAGTCCTTGAAGAAGCCAAAGATCCTTTCGATTTTGCACAGCTCGGAAAGAAAGATACCCCCTTTTGTGTTTACCCTCCCGGGAGGAATTTTTAAGTAGAAAGAAGGAAAAAAAAATCTTTACAGTAACTAAGAGCTCTAAATACTTACAGACCATCTCGAAGCACTGGATAGCAACCCAGCTGTTCAGATGAAATTGAGAAGGAACAACATCACACTGATTTAAGAGGGCTAGGATAAAAGGAGAAAAGGGAAATCGAACGCCCAAAACAGTAAACATGGGCTTGTACACGCACATCCAGTCAGGAATGCGGGAGGCATCGAAATTAAGTTGACAGATGCGTTCTTGGGGACCTGGAACCAAAAGCTCGTAGTTCCCTTCCTTGGGACCGTCTCACATATTGCCCCTGTCTCGCAAAGCTCTTATAGTTTCTCGGTGGTCACCCTAGAGGAAGTGCTTGTCACATCGGATGTACGCCAGACGTAACGGTTCACAGGCGTAGGAGGAGGGGGAGCCATTTTGTGAGGTCATCGACATACCTATAGTGGGGGAACCACTTAAGTTAATTGCAAGGTTGAAGGCATATCCTAATGCAAAACTAAGTTATCCTACACTAAACCACCCTAGCATAATCTACAAAAAGGACATGTATGGCACCCCTCTAAGAACTACCTCACAAATGCCAGATTAAGAAACAATAGTAATAAAAAAAAAGCAGAGCAACAAATGGCAGAGAATAAACAAAATAGAACAAAAGATGATCACTTACTAGTATCTGCGATATAGGAGGGCACTGGAAGCAGGCAATGGCGAGCAAGCACAGAGGAGGAATAGAGTGAGTGGCGGTTGCAATTATGGAAAAGGAAGGGAAGAACAGAAATGGTAATGAAAAGCAAAAGTGGTAACTGTAACCATAGAAGAAGAAGCGTGAAAGGTCAAGGGCAAATTGACCTTTTCGTGTGCTTTCAAATCGCACTTAAAGTGCATTTAATGCCCCTAGCGCAATAATCGAAGCGACGCCTTCAAGAAGGGGTTGGGGCAACCCCACGCGCAAGGAAAGAACTACAAGCATGAGCCCTCGCCGACGAAGATGTGGTGGGAAAAGACCACCTCTCACAAGAATACAGTAAGCGAATTCGCCAATCGTGAGCCTCACGTCTTGATGCATTGAGGGCACTGTTCTGGCTGAACTTAACAAGAGCTGGAGGTCCATCAAGAGAACCCGCGCCCCGTCCGTACGACGAGACGCTCATCACGTGCCCTGATCTCCTCTAAGGAGATCTTGACAGCTAGTGGAAGCTTTTGAAGGCTGGGCCCTAGCAAAAGAAGGGCTCACCCAAACGAATAGGGATAAAGGAGAGGGATCGACCCCTCTCTTCATGTACGTCATCATTTCCCTAACTTAGCCGACTCATCGTACGAACACTAATTTAAGCAATAAAGTGTCCTTGCAGGTGACTCCACCCGCAACCAACCGACGACCTGCTGCCGCCGCTCCTCCCTTGAGAATGCATGTTCAGGTCCTGATCTTTACCTCAACATCTCATCACCAACTGACACAACGAACTAACGAACAACTTTGTCCAGAAGTAGCTCTTCTTAACTGTTCGGTTTCTTCTATGTTGATATATTTTTTAGCTCGCTCCTGAACCTCATACAGGGAGGTTGGGTGTTTCTTTTTTATGGATTGTGAGAAGGGACCTTCCTTGAGGCCGTTAACTAGCCCCATAGTTGTTGCTTTCGTAGGTAGATTTTGGATATCCAAGCATGCCTTGTTGAGTCATTCCATGTAGGTTCTCAAAGATTCTCCGACCTCTTGTTTGAATCCTAAGATACTCGGTGCATGCTTGGTTTATCCTTTTGTATTGAGAATCTTGTGAGGAAGTTTCTAGCCGAGTCATTAAAGCAGGTGACCGACCTTGGAGGTAAGCTACAAACCATTTCATGGCTGCCTTAGTGAGGGTAGTTGAAAAAGCTTTGCCCCGAGTTGCATCAGAGACATCAACCAAATACATTCAATTTTTAAAGTTGCTTAAATGGTGTCTTCGGCCGTCCATCGTAGAGGTTCATGTATGGACTTTTGAAGTTCCTTGGGACTTAGCTCTCATGATTTCTTCTATAGAAAGGTCTTCACTTTTCGAAGGTGTAGAATCTCGATCAACTCGGGATCTTCTTCCCTTGAGGTCTGCTTCCAGTCTTTCCAACTTTTCTTCCAACTCTCTACGATATCGAACTTCCCTTCGTAGGACGTGTTCAAATTCACGATGTCATTCCAACTCGATCTCAAGTTGTTCGAGTCGGTCTTGATGTTCATGTACCAATCCCATGAATTCTATAAGGTTTTGATCCCCTATCTCTCCGGCCTAGTGGACTTTCGAGTTTGGTGGATTCCTCTCTTCATTGAGACCTTTCATTCTCTCATGGTGGAGGGTATGACGATTGCTCGGTCGTCATGGTGTTGGTTGGGTTCTGATTCTGATGCGGTATGTCCGTCTTCTGGATGGTCGTCCGCCATAATAGAGTGTAGACTTTCAGGTCTCTGACAATGGTGCAAATGTTCCAATAGTTACCTGAAACGAATGAATTTTAGCCTGAATATGAGATCCAAATTCCTTTTGGAGTGAGATGTTCCTTTGTCTTCTTAGCAAGGAGTTGCTATCCAAGCTCCTTAGAGAAGTTGTGGAGAGTATTTGCAAAGGACTCCAATACTTAAGTTAACAAAGGTTTAGACAGTTTTTTAGTAAATTGGAGTTAAAAAAATACCCGAGAGTGTTAAGGTATTTATAGTTGTAGATGGTAGTTTAATAACTACTTTATAAAGTAACTCCACCTTTAATGGTGGGTAATTTATTTCCTTTTATCAAGGAAATTGTTGAGATATTCATTTTAGATCAATAGAAGATATTATAAAAGTTTGTTACTTATTTAAATGAGTACGCTGAAACCCATGTTGTCGGGTCTGATCTCTCTAGGATTAGATTAATCGTAACATAAGTTCAAATATTAGTATTGCAATGTAAATTGAACTTTAGCCATTTTAAGTCTTACTCTTATAATGAGCCAAGATATGAACAAGATCAAATATCTTTATTTAAATACATTTGGTCTTTGCCTGAATCTCCACTATAATAGAATAAAATATAAAGAAAATTATTTGATTCCGTAAAAGATTAAATCTATGAATGAAAACAAAAAATCAGCAGTCATTCTGAAATAGAAATGCCCGCAAAGTAAGAAATCCAATGAATGACTGGACCATGTCATTATAATTGGAATATATCATCAGCATAATCTGTAATTTTAACTTGCTACGCTCATTTATGTAATATTATATATATCGACAAAAATAAAATGACATCTAAACTACTCGAGTATGACCCCCAAAAGAATATAAAAAGGATTCGCCCTAGTAAACAAGTTTCTCCAATAGCTGAATTAACTAACTACTATCATTTACAGCATTATGTAAGAAAGTATCTTCCGAAGAATCTGATTCAGGCAATCCGAGTGCTCATTGAAGAACTAAAAATGGCCACTTTCATACTCTAGTAGCTTCCATTAAGCCAGATACTTGAAAGTATTCGGGTTTTCTTTGTCTCTTTCCAGATAGTCACGAGTTATGAGATCTTCAATCCGCTTCTTAATTGCTTTGATGTCAGGCTACAAATACAAACCCAACAAAACAAAGATACAGAAAATCATTCAGCTAACCCCAATAATGACCTCATTCACATTGACAGTAATGAAATTAATTGCAAGGGTTGTTTACCTTGAACATGCGGCCCAGTTGTTCAACGCACTCCAAAACCAGTTGTTGATGGCCTAAAACTTTCCTGCTCTTCATGATGCGCACAATTGCAGCATCTATGGCATATCGTCGGTCCTTGTCAACATCTTCAATCACCTTCTTCCTTTCATCAACCGGTGGTAGTGGGATCTATAACCAATGAGTTACATATATTACCTTAACAAGTTAAATATAAGAACAAACTTTCTTAACAACCGTTCCAAATCAAAAGAATTAATGAACTAAAAAATACCTTGATCCTTCTCATTTTGTCAGTGAATTTGTAGTTGAACTCAAAACTATCATTTGGCGATATAGTTCTGGTGTTAGGCTCCTTGCTAAGAATCTTATATTTTGCACATGACAGGGAATGGAGTAATCTAACAACATCTTCATGGGTTAAGTTCAGCTGCATCATAATCTCTGAATAGCTCAACTTATCAGCACTGTTGAATAGCAGCAAGGCAGCAGCCTGTATTCAGACCAGAACCATGAATTCATAGATACCATAATGCCACAATTTTCAACAGAATAAAAGAGGAAGGATCACGAGGAGGACATTACCTGATAGGTTGACACAACTAGTTCAATAGTCTTTGGTTCAAACTTGCCAATGATGTGGCAAGTTCCAAGTGAGTAAATCCATGTAAGTTTTCTGTGTTTTGTCTTTGTTTCATAAAATTCTTTAAAAACTTCCACACACTTGACCTAAAAAAAATCATATATTTAATAAATAAAGACCTATCTTATCTTATTCATAATAAAAAGAACACAATTTGAAAGTTGAATAGCTAACGCGTTCTTACCATCTCCACCGGGAGGTTGAGATCAAAAGACTTGTAACTTGGCCAGAATCCTGTGGTAAGAACAGTAACAGTCAGATCAATTCCAGGATTAACATGTGTGTTGTCCCGAAGATATTCCTCAAATTTCATCTGGTTATCACGCGCCAAAGTCAAGTCCATAACCTGAAAGATATGTTTTCAGGTAAAGCCTTAAATCATCTAGTTAAAGAAGAAAGCAACTTAGGTAGCCTGACAAGTGACAACAAAGGTCAACTGACCATTCCCTCCATCTTAGATGTGAACTGGCCACCACACTGCTGCTTTAGCTTTGTCAAAATACACTTTTCATGATCTTCATTGGCACTCCTATCAAAAAGTAATCTGCGGGCTAGTTTTTTCCTGCAAAATAAGGATTTCACAATTCACAACAAAATACAGAGCATAAGTAAGAAAAATATAAATGAAAAATATTAAAGAAAAGTTTTACCTGTAAAATTCTGCATAGAGATCCTTATCACTGATATATGCAAGCAGCTTGACTACCTGCAGAAATAAAACAATGTTAGCAACATAAATCATGGTGATGGAAAATACAATGATAAAAAACTAAAATAGTACCTTCTCAAGAGTTTCTTCAATTGCTTCATCGCTCAGCTTCTCACTTCCACCCTTTTTAAGGATATTGTCGCAGAATGTAGCTAATAGTTCTGCACTGGAACTACCAGCAACATTTTTATTACAGAAAACCTCAAATGCCTCCTTTAAAGCCTATAAGAATAATAAAAATCAATTTTTTTATTTAGTAATTGTATGTCATTACTCATTATTATATCTTAGCATATATTAGACAGAAACTACAGCATAACCAATTGACTCAACAGACCTTGTGGAACAGTGTGTGATTTATAAAGCAGTCATTAACATATGTCATGTACTTGTCATGGAGCTCTATGAATTTTCTGACAAGGACCTGCAATATCACATGATTAAATATTCAGAACTTTCATCTGTTATTACAATGAAAAATCAGGAAAAAATAGAAGAAAGAGGACCTACTTGTTCCTGAAGACCAGGCCCACTTGTGGTCTGGAGAAAAACAAAAATGTCAGAAGCTAGAAACAAATTACTACTGAACACATTAAGATGCTGGTATGTATGTATACATAATACAATATGGAAATTACATGACAAATATAATCACACTGTAAAGAGTCCAACAAACTGAAATTGCAAGCCAGGTGAAAAGCATGATAAAATATGCCAAAGATATCAAATGATAACAGCATGAAGACAGAGGATAAGAGTGCCTCTATACAAAAGCAAAAACAGAAAGGAAAAAAACATGATTCATCTGAAAACCATAGCTTTCCAATCTCTCTACGTGTTCCAGACGGAAAGTTTAGACCATCAACTTTACACCAGATAGATGCCAGACATGTAATTCTATCCCATAAACCTGGTATGGAACAAACAGTTTTGAAACCTCCAGCAAAACTATTTGAGCAGCTCAGCTGAAACTTTGCACAAAGCAGATGAGTGCAAACTATACATGTTGTACTTAACCTATAACCCCATCACTATAAGTAAACTTTAATGCATTTGCAAAGGTGCTATCCTGAAACTACCCCTGGCATAAATACAGAATCAAAGAACAAACAACATATACCCATTGAACCATTAAGGACCGAGTTGAAAGTGATAAGAAGTAAGAAATAAAATGTGAATGCAATCGAATGATTCCAACATATATTATACCTGACTGCTAGAAGCTTCTTCAGCCTGCTGGACCAATGCTGTACCCTCGGCTGTAATATGCTGCAATCAGACAATCATCAATAGTATAACATTGCTAAAAGACGACAAAAGAGGGCTCAATTTAATCACAACACAATTCACAAACCAAGGAACCAACCTGCTTGAATACATTCGCAACAGGATCCAAGCCTTTAGGTATTTTTTGGTAAAGTCTATACATCCGAGAGAGATCTTCCACCTAGACATAAAAACAAATCAAGAAAAGTGTTAATAAATACATGCATGGGTAACTTGATTTGGCACTGTCTTGGTGAGATTATTAAATCATTTATTCTATAATTTGGATTTTCAATTTTGTTTGGCCATTGTTAATGTAACATAAATTTGAATTACAATTATGGAGACATTTTCAAAAAACTGCAAGGTTCCACTCATTAAATCTCTTTTTTCCAGATAGCAACAACAAGAATGCAATTAAAAAATATAGCCTGCTGATTTCAAGAACACTTTGCAAACCACACACGGTGGTGTAGTATTTAAGGAACGGGGTAGAGGTTGAACGGGTTTCAAGTTGTGAAAAAATTGAACCAGGCACATGGACTATATTTAGATCATCAAAGAAAAACAAATTTAAAGTAATACAACAAAGTCAAGTACCTTATCATCTCTAAGCAAGGCCCGGACACCAGAGTGCTCCTTCTCAAGTAATTGATTAGCATGGGTCACCAACAGCTCATGTTGCACTTTCTATAATAAAGAAAGGTAAGAATTGCTTAAATACTAAACACACTCTTAATAGGCCCCCCCCCCCCCCAACAAAAAAAAAACAAAAAAACAAAAAAAAAGGAAAAAAAGATGTCCACTTATTAATAAGGTGTATATCTGCCATTAAGACAATAATATTTATCACTGTCCACCACAATTGACCAATGGCAACTATAAATGTATATTCCAAAGAATTTGGCAGGGATTTAAGCATTTCTAATCATCCAATAATTTTAAGAAAATAAAAATATTAAAGATTTATCCCAACCTCTACCAATTTCTGCTCAGTGCTGGAGTGCAAGTAATGAGTCACTCTTTCTCTCTCCCTTCTCAAGCAGTCCTCAGCCTATAAAATGACAAGAGAAATTAGCTCTATCAATTGATATAACACAGCAATTTCAACCATCGAGTGATGCAGACATACTTGCCTTTAGCATATAATCTGGACAAGAGTCAACCTCAATCCAGTTTGTAGCCTTACTTTTGTAGTAATCAGCAGTATCCTCAAGCATCTGAACTTCGAAATCCTGCTCATATTGATCCATTTCACCCATACCAATCTCAACAAATATATCAAGAACATTTTTCAGCAATGATCTATCAATCTGTTCGCCCTCACGCTCTTTGTCAATCTGCAACAGAAGCCATGGTTACTCTAGCAGCCATCACTGAAAAGAAAATATATCATCACAACGTGCAATGACAAACTTACAAGAGTGATCACAGCTTTCCTTGCATTAGCTCGTACCTCCATATAAACCTGTAATAAACACAACCGGATTTATACAGAATAAATTCAGCTATATATAAGATATTATTAGAGTAATGTTCGAAAAGAAGGTCATCAACAAGATTACAAGAAAGTTAGACAAGAATGACAACTGACCAGATCACGGAAGCAGGTAAGGCCAACAGCATTGAGTGGTGGCAGGGAGCGTCGAGCAATGAAATACCGATCAAGATAATGAAAGAAGCGTGAAAGCCACCTCACCATGACCTTGTGATTTATCCACCTTTGGACAAGCTCCCTCAGCATAAATTCATCATGCTTCTCCCTTAGAGATGGCAAAACCTAAAAACCAAACATGTTAACTTCCATACTCGGTATGTTATACACTATAAAGGCATATAAAGAAGAGGCTGCAGGAATAAAGTGGAGAAACATCAACAGTGGACTACCGTAGACTCTATGTAGTCATCAAAAGCCTCCTTGTATTTATCATAAAGCTGTTGTGAAAAATCGTTCGGTGGCTTCTGAGTACACATATTATAAATAGTCCTGCAAAGGTTTAGGTAAAGAAAAACATGTCAACATCCAAAACTAAGCATTCATAGGTGATAATACAATAAACTACAAGACCAATGTCAGCAACAATAACAACTCAACCCAAGAAGCCAAGAAGAAAAAAGAAAAGGTGTGAAATAGAGTACGTGTAAAGCATCATGTATTCCTCTGAGCTGAAAGGAGGTTCTGGCAATCCTTCAAGAATTTTCTTCAACTTAGTAATCCCCTTCTGCATATAGTCCCAACCTTGTTCCAAATCAATAGTCTTCCGCTCCATGGTGGCTGCAGAAACAACACCATAATCAAAATAGAAACCACCAGAATAAAAGCTACTGCACGAGATGCCACATCAGCACATTCATGTAAACCGAATGCGGATTACAAGGATAACCATATAAAGCTAAACAAACCCTTGATCGCATGAATTTAATTAACCAATGCACAAAGCTACAAACCAACACTAAACCCTAGCATAGAGGAATCAAACAGGGTTTCGGAACACTGCTCGACATAATACAAGAGTTTCAAATCATCATACGCAGATAGCATATAAATAAACCCCATATATAAAAACAGAGAGAGAGAGAGTGATGATCGAATTGAAAACAAGCAAGAAAAAGCAAGAAAAGGATAAGCCATGAAACTTTCATGGAGAAATCGAAGATAAGAATACAAACCCTAACCCGATGGAGCAGCAAGAACACGATCTGGTGGAGTGTTCTTTTCTTTCTTGTGTTTTAAGAGCAAAAAGATTTCAGCAAGAACAAGCTGATGAAGTGATGAATGACGGACGAGTGAAAAGAATTATTATAATCCTTATTACTTATATAGTGTTTTTTCTTTTCAAAAAATATATTGATGTGAGTAAATATTGTTATTACTTATTAAAGAAGATTCAATAAAAATATTTATCAGGATTCCTATTTGTTATTACTTAGTAGTAGGTGGTAAGTGGTAACAAACCGCAACAAGGAGGGCGGTGCCACGAAAGATCAGAGTGCGGTAAAGTAGAAGGTGAAAGAAGCCGTGGCTCCCAAGTCCCGAGCGCCCGGTAAGTGGTAACTATTCCATTTTTTTTAAGGGGTCCGTTTGTATTTGTTTTTTATAAGGGTGTATATGGACCGGGTCACACCGGATTTAGTTTAACTCAGATCTGACCTGAAATATAGATCGGGTCTAATTTTTAGATGTTAATTCGATTCTATATTTGATGAAATTTACGTATCTTTGGGTCGGATAAAAATTGGATAAAAATCGAATAAAAACCGGATTTTTAGCATGTAACAATCATATAATCTCCAACCATTATTTCACAACTCACATAATAAAATTCACTTAAAAAAATATAACAAGAACCAATCATTCTTTAAAATTAAAGCATAATCATTATCAATACTAATATTGTCTAATAACACCAAATATTTAAATCAATACAAATAACACAATATTATGCATTAGTCTAAAGTCTTATGCATTTTAAACATAAAACATTAACTTATAATTTTATAATGACTAATAACACAAAATAGTAAAGTTTACAATATTTAGATTCCACATAAAAATAGCTATAAGCCATCACTAATAACACAAAATATTAATTGTGTCTGATGACTGGGCCATCGGGCCAAGTTCGGGTGACCCAAGCTATGGTCGGGACCCGACCCGAAACAATGACCGGGTGAGATCCTTACCCGACCTTAGACCCGATGAAATCACACTAAATTAGCCTATAAAGTATTCGGGACCGGGCCGAATCTTCGAACCGAGTCAGACCATGTACACCCCTAATTTTTTAAAAAAAAACTAAGTTAGTTTGGATTGGCTTTCTAAAAAATATTTATTTTTTTATCTTTTTAAAAATTTATTTTTTAACAGACAAAAAACTTGTTTGAGCGTCATTCAATCGATAAAAAAATATATTTTTTCAATAAAAAGGATCTTTTCTTATTTTTTATTGTATTTGGCAAACTCCTCATAGTAAAAAATAAGTACTAAAAAAATTAATAAAACATCTTTTTTGAAAAGTTACAATTTACATCTTTTTTTAAAAAAAAATCTTTTTCATATAATAAATGAACAAAAAAATACTTTTATCTTATTTTACCTAAACCTAATTGATAATAAAAATATATTTTTACATGAGATATCCAAATATAAAATCACTTTTATTTTTTAAAAAATCTTTTAAAAAATATCATTTAAAAAAAGATCTTTTTCAAAAATGACGCCCAAACAAACCTAAAAATTATTTCACATTTAGATAAACTTTTAAAAAAAATTTAAGTATTAAAAATGTCTTTTGCTTTTATTTTTTTTTAAAACAAGATATTGCTAGCTTTTAGAAAAAATAAATAATTAATTTTTAATAAAATTATTTTTTTTAAGACGTATTCAATAGATTTTAAATTGAATAAAAGTACTTTATTAAAAAAAATACTTTTTTCACTAGAAAACCTAATCCAAACTAGCATTTAGGGCAATTTACATAAATAAATTGTTACACCTTTAAAATTATGTAATTACATTGTTTTCAAAATGAAAACGCAAATACATTGTTTCATATATCTATAGAAACCGCTACTACCAGTCGCGGTTTACATAAACACATAATCTGCTACTGCCAATAGCGGATTACGTTCAAATGTGGCAACACAGAAACCGCTAGAGCCTATCGCGGTTTCTGTTTCTTTGGGGTTGGTCATAAACCGCTACGACCAGTAGCAGTTTATGTGCATAGGACTTCGTGCGTAAACTGCTAGAGGCTATAGCGGTTTACATTAAATATGAAAACAAATAGTAAAACTAATATTTATTTAAAAAAATAATTACAAAACAAATAATTAATGGTATATACTATTTAAATAATATCATAAATAAAAAAATTTAATTTAGCATTTAACATTATAATTTAAAAAATATAAATATGCATATAATAAATTTTTTATTTGTATTTATTATTAAATAGTAAATCAAAGAGTGAATACTCACTCTTTTTTAATAATAGCAAATAAAAGGGTGAGTACTCACTCATTTTAATAATAAATACAAATAATTTTTATTACATGCATATATTTATATTTTTTATTTTATTCATTAAAATATATAATGCTATCACTGTTATTTATCCAATCAATTAACTATAAAATATAAATAGTTTTTATTTTTTAAAATCTTAGAAAATAAAAATGCAATGACCTATTGAATTATATGGCTAAGATTTAAAGATATTTTTTTAATTACATATTAATTGATAAAATTTTATATTCTTATGAATTATTTTTATAAATTAAAAAAAATTACTAATACCTATCTGAATAATTATATCTCTCTATCAGAAAATAAGAGTACTTTATTTTAACAGAAAATAACTTTTTTTTTACTTTAAAAAGCCAATCTAAACTAACACAAAGACTATTTCGTTGAGGATCTTCGTTGAGGATCAAAAAACGAGTAAATGGTCAAAATAGTCATTAAAAAATCACCAAAAAATCACCCGTTCTCCAAATTAGTCATCGAAAGTTTTTAATCAAATTCGTTCTTTAAAAATTTTGAATTAGTCATATTAGTCATTCCGTCACTTTCTTTGTTTATAATGTCAAAATGTGCTAATGTGGCACGTTAAATGACACCACAACACACACCTAAAAATCTTAAATGACTATTAATATAATAAGTTTATGAAATTATATCAAATTAAAACCTAATTAAGGGGAGAACTTGAGGCATTGGAATCCCTCAATTTAGGATTGGTTTGATCTAATTTCATAAACTAATCATGTTAACACTCAATTAGGATTACTAGGTGTGTGTTGTGATATTACTTAACGTACCATATCAACAACGTTATTAGTAATAGAAGTGGCAGAAAGATTAACATGGCTAATTTAAAATCTTTGAAAAACAAATTTGATTAAAAAAACTTTCGAGAATCAATTTAGAGAACGAGTGATCTTTCAAAACTAATTTAACCATTTACTCATTAAAAAACTATTATTAAGAGTTAAACTTGAACCCACTTATATTTTTTAGTTTATGTGTTTAGAACTTTGTTTGATTTGAGACTCATATCTATCTCAGTCCGTAAACTTACGACAAAAAAAAATTCAATAAACTAAATCACATTAACTTGTAAACGCATCATGAACATATAAAACACCACCAAAAACATTGTTTAGAAATTCATTTATATCTAAAAAATATTATCTTTGAGTTCAACCGAAAAAAATTTCATCCAAGAATTTAAAAAGATAAAATAAACATCTTTTGATCTAAAGTGAGACTATTCTAATGTTGAAGGTGCGATAAGAGTAAGAAGAAAAGATGTACTTTAAAAAATGTACAAGAAAAGTGAAAGAAAAGCGAAAACCTGATTTAACATAATGGCAAAATTTAAGGCCATTTGTTGCAATATACCATATATACTAGTACTTTTATACTGTAAATAAGCTTAGTCAATTCTCCTTTATTTGCTAGACTGCTCTATTATAATGCAGATCACTACTACTAACACCTTCCCTCAAGTTAGGACAGCAAATATCTTAGAGTCCTAACTTGCCAACAAGTGTAGGAAAGGTTCTTCAAGCTAAAGGTTTTGTTAGCAAATCTGCAATATGTTCATGTGTTGATATAGGCATCAGGTGAATTAACTTGTCTAGTAGTTTGTCTTTAACCACATAACAATCTACCTCTATGTATTTGGTTCTCTCATGGAACACAAGGTTGGTCATTATGTGAATTGCGGCTTGGCTATCGCAATAAAGATTAATAGTGCTTCATGTCAATTGCGCTTGGATTGATGTAATTTGATTCAAGATTTTTGTAATCGTGCGCAGATCTAGGTTCGATGGTGGTGAATTTGAGATTTCACTGTGCGGTTCTGTCATTGATGATTCAAATCTTGTTGATGTGTAAGATTCAAACACTATGCTTTCTTATGAGTAATCAAAGACATAGAGATCAGGGTTTCTTCTTCCTAATTCTTGTCTAATCATGCTCCACTCTCTTCATCCACACTCACTGCACCATGTTAAAGGTGTGATAGGAGTAGGAAGAGAAGATGCACTTCAAAGAATATACAAGAGAAGTGAAAGAAAAGCGAGAACCTGATTTAACATAACGACAAAACTCAAGGCCATTTACTACAATATGCCATATATATACTAGTGCTCTTATATTGTAAATAAGCTTAGTCAATTCTCCTTTGTTAGACTACTCTATTACAATACAGATTACTACTACTAACATCTAGTTCTCATTCCTAAAGTGAAATAGCAAGAGAATCCAAACTACCTGCAACTTATAAGACAATTACATTTAAAATTATTTTTAAAATTTTGGTGATCAAGCTTAAAAAATTACTAGATAGAATTGTCTTCCCCATTCAGAATTTTGTAAGAGGGAGGATAATGCAATATAATATTATAACTTTTCAGAAAATCTTTCATAGTTTTGGAAAAAAAAGGAAAGAAATGGCCCAATAACCTAGCCATTAAAATTGACATAAACAAAACATACAATAAGCTAGAATGGGACTTTTGAAGGCAACTCTAATAGCTTTCAGATGTCATTTAAGATGGAGTATGATGAACTACAGAGCATACCTGTTGTTTCCAATTTATGCAACTTGTTATGGTAACAAGTAAAACAGTTTGAAAAATTGCACCAATTTTTATTCTGATTTGATTTGAATCGAAACATGAGAGTTGGATTTTCACCAGAGTTGAAATTTGCATTATTTTTACACAATCGAGTTTGAGCATCTTAAGATGTACTATTTTAATTCTTTGCTTGGCCAAGAAAAATTAAATTCTAGTATATCCTGGTATTTAATACGTCAAATTGTGATATTTAATTTCATGCTATTCCGCATTGACCTTTTTAATTTTATCTGCTAAATCATGGTATGAAATATTGTAATCCAGAAAATGTTCACATATTCATTTATGTTGCCGCGTGTTGAATTTTTTAGTTTTAGTCACAACCTTTATTAAATTATTACTAGAAAAAAGCTCACGTATATGTGCAGGTGAGACACTGGTATTTTTAACATATCTGATGATATAATGTCATTTTTATTGTAAAAATTTAATTTTGTAATTGTGAAACAATAGTGTTAAGAAGTCAGTATATTTTATAATTTGTAGCTATCAATTAGTTATTATTAATATTTTTAATAATATAAAATTACATATTTTTTATTGATAATTAAATACGGACTAAATTAATGCTAGTCCCTAAGACTTTCTCTTTATAAAAATTATGGCAATGTAGTTTTGGATTGACCTAATGTTGTATAAAATTTGTACACAATGGTTAGAAATATATTGAAACAATTCTTGTGTAAACATCTGCTATATCAACGGAAGGCCGGGAGGAGTTTTATTAAACATTGCATAGCTAACATTGGTACATGTTCCAATTTTAGTTGATTAAATATCCTTGTATTTTGTGAAGTAATCGTAATATTTGGGCAATTTACGCAAATAAAATGAAGGAGCAAAACCTTTACGTATATACAACATTGGCAATTTCCAGACGCAAATGCAATAAACACAACTATATATAATCTGCTACACCCTGTAGCAGAACCCAATTGCACGTAATCCGCTATAGGGTATCGCGGATTACGTTGAGGGCTGAGTTACTCATAAACCGCTACACCCTGTAGCGGTTTATGACCAAATGGCGCTACACTCATAATCCGCTACACACTCTAGCGGATTATGAAAAATCATTGGATCCTTGGTGTGCAGTCCACCATGGAGGGGACAGCTACGTTGTTGAAGACATCTCCGATTTGCGTGGCTGATGACGTGGATGACTCAACCGTGTACTTTCATCGTCTTTTCTGGACGTTTCCTCCTTGTGTTGAAGCTTTCCGACATTGCAAGCCATTGGTAAGCATAGACGGTACTCATCTGTATGGCAAGTATGGAGGGACTTTGCTCCTGGCCATCGCTCAAGATGGGAACTCCAACATCTTGCCTATTGCTTTCAGTCTCGTGAAGGGGGAAAATGCCGAGTCTTGGTCTTTCTTCCTGACTAACCTGCAGCAACATGTGACTCCGCAACAGGGGATAATGTCATTTTAGATAGGCACAATGGCATCAAGGCTGCACTAGAGAACCCGAACAGTGGGTGGTTACCCCCGCTTGCGTACCGAGCATTTTGTATTCGGCATGTTGCAGCTAACTTCGCATTCAGTTTCAAGGGCACGGATGCAAAGCGTTTGCTTGTGAACGCTGCTTATGCAAAGACTGAGGCAGAGTTTCACTATTGGTTTGATATAATGCGGACTGAGAATCCGGCAATGTGTGATTGGGCGAACAGAATAAAATACGATAAGTGGACTCAGCACCAGGATGGTGGCAGACGGTTCGGTCACATGACGATCAATATATCTGAGTGTGTTAATTCTGTTCTTAAGGTTACACGAAATCTTCTGGTTACCGCCCTAGTCAAGTCCACATATGGTCGACTAGCGGAGTTGTTTGTGATTCGTGGTCAGACGGTAGAGGCTCAATTGACCAGCAGTGCCAAGTTCTGTCAGTCTTTTATGAAGGCGATGGAGCACAACTTGAAAGACTCCAGATGTTTCACTGTCACCCTGTTCGATAGACACCAGTCTGAGTACACCATTGCCGAGACGACGCCCACTGGGAGCTTTTCACTTGGGACGTACCGAGTTTCCCTCCAGCACCGTACATGCGACTGTGGATACTTTCAAGCTCTCCATTACCCATGTTGCCATGCGATTGCATGTTGTGCCCAGTCATGGCTTGACTGGTCTATCTATGTCGACGAGGTCTACACCATGCAGAAGGTGTTCAGGGTGTACCAGATGGGTTTCGTGCCGCCAGTACCGGAGGGACTTTGGCCACCTTATGACGGTCCGACCGTTATTCCGGACCCCCGCTTGAGGCGTTGTCGTGATGGCCAACCTAGGTCTACCAGAATCCGGAACAACATGGATGAGGCCGACCCTAACCGACCCAAGCGGTGCGGGCTATGCAGACAGCCTGGGCACACGCGTAGGTCTTGCCCCCAGAAAGGCTCCACCGTTGCCGGTAGTTCATAGGATTTCTAGTCGGTGTGCTTCTACTTTTTTGAATTGTTTATTCTCCTGTAGCAATTTACGCTTTCGGGTGTTACTGTTAGTTCCTTTCGTGTGTTTGTGTTAATCTTGGTTCCGACCTATTTGTATGACTTATGACTTATGCCTAATGTAGAAATTTAATCCGTGTTACTGTTAATGCCTCGTGCCTATTATATTTCTATGGCTTATTATTTATGGACACTGTATTTGTATAACTTCGTACATTTTGCATCACGAGTTGTTACTGTAAGACTGGTATATATAGGCATCTTCTCATCAATCCACATTGTTCATAATCCGCTAGAGTGTGTAGCGGATTATAAGTGTAGCGCCATTTGGTCATAAACCGCTACAGGGTGTAGCGATTTATGAGTAACTCAGCTCTCAACGTAATCTGCGATACCCTGTAGCGGATTACGTGCAATTGGATTTCGCTACAGAGTGTAGCGGATTATATATAGTTGCGTTTATTGCATTTGCGTCTGGAAATTGCCAATGTTGTATATACATAAAGGTTTTGCTTCTTCATTTTATTTGTGTAAATTGCCCTAATATTTCATTATGTTGGCTGCATTGTTATAGAAGCAGAGCTATTAAGTTTATTTATGGAAATACAATATTGTTGAACATTGTTTTTCGTCACTAGATAAGTTTAAGTGGAGTTGGGAGATCCTAGAAAGGCAAAAACATGTAACTTTAAATTTTAGTCTAATTAAACAGTGTGATATTTTTTAAGTGTTGCAAGAAGAAAGTTAATAACACCTTGAAGAATAGATTAGTCTAAATCTATTTCATTACCAAGAGACATATATAGAATTTTGGTGATGTTACTTTGAATTAAATAAAAGCCTCCAAAAAAGATAGGACAATTGGTTACAATATTCTAAAAGAAATATATTACTTTTGCATTGTTTAAGACATTAGTTGAAAGTGGGTTTTATCAATCATAATAAATTATTATATAATTTAATTGTAAATATTCAAAGTAGACAAAGCTGTCAGAGTCATTTAAAGAATCTATAAGAGATAAGCCTCAATGTAGTCCCTGAAGTTGCACTCGAGTCTCATAATAGTCCCTGAACTTAAAAGTTCCTCAGAGTCATCCCCGAACTTGCACTCCAGGACACAAAGTGGTCCTTCCGGCAATTTCAGCACACGTGGCGCAACCGGAAAGCTTAGTTGACAGCGTTGGTGACACGTGGGACTCACAACGGCTAGCTGATGTGGCAGAGTAAACTCTTCCGACTCAATTTGGTCCCTCATGTGAAGTTAAAACCCTAATTCCCTTTTTTGAAGGCCACATTGTTCACTCTGCTGTATCCTCGTCGGTGCTGTGTTCTTCTATTCTCCCTCTCTGAAGCCCAAAGGTTATGGCTAGCACGAGCAATGCAGCTGGGAGCTCGAACAACCCACGATCGTGGAAGCATCATGAGGAGAATGAACAGAAACAGAGAAGCTCGTTTGCTAGAATGGTGTGCCTGTGGGTCGAGACCGGTGCTGCGGTGGTCAGAGACAGATTCTAATCCAGGGAGACCATTCCTGGGTTTCCCGAACTATAATATAAGTATTATTGTTGTTGATTGCTGTATTTATGGATATAAATTTTGCTGATTGAATTTTCTTTGATGTGCAGACTGTGGATAAGAAATGGTGTGGATTGTTTATGTGGGTTGATAAAGTTTTGGAATATGCCATGCCATGTGATGATAGAACAAGACATTCAGTTGATGATGAAGAATGGAAGATGAAGATCGCTTGGAAATTTGGTAAATTAGAAGCTGAAATTAGGGTTCTAAAAATGGGGGAAATTTTGATGTTTGTGTTCATGCTGCTGATTGTAATTGGTGTTCTTGTATTAAAGCTGGATAGACAGTAGGGTCAACTGTATCTAGCAAAAAACAAATGACATGCATGTTACATGCATTCCTTGTTCATGTACTTGTTCCTATCCTTTTGTTTGAAAGAAATGAAAATTAAAGTGTTTGATTATATGCATACTTTTGTTTCCGGACTTCTTTTCAATGAAATAGAAATGGACAGGATTTGAACTACTCTTAAGTCTGTAACAGAGGATAAGATATAAACAAAAGGTTGAGAAAACTCAATTCAATAAAGTCATAATTCATAATTCATATTGGTAATGTTTGATTCAAAAAAGGCATTATAGAGCCAAAACACCAAGTATATCAAAGTTGTTGACATATTGACCTGATAAAATTCAAATACTAAAATTCCCAAAACTGGGACAATGTTTTAAGCATTGTAAACAACATCAGCAAAATAGATACAAAAAAAACAGCCTGCTTTTCCTAAACATAATCATCCTAATCTTCATTTTTTGTGTCTGGGTGCCTTGAATCCAGGGTTGGGCACAAACTTCATGAAATTTGCAAGCCTTGTAGCAGTTCCCTGTGTTGCACCTTGCATAGGGCCACTTGTTCAAATACTCCCAAGCTTCCTTATTAACCCTTTCAATCTTTTTGATGATATCAAGGAAACCATCTTGGCTAGTACACCTTGCACAATCCCAAAGTAGCCATCTAAGCTGGAGATCCTTCCATTGCTTATTAAAGTTCTTCCACAGATGCCAAACACAGAATCTGTGATGGACATTTGGAAAAACCTCCTTAACTGCATTTATAAGGTCCTGTTTCAGATACCAAAGAAGGGGTCAGATAGTTGTTTTCAGGCAGCAAAACTGTCCCTATAGTTATATAAGTGACATCAAAATAGTCTCTAGACTTGTTCAAGTGACATCAAACTAGTCCCTAGACTTATGTAAGTGACATCAAACTAGTCCCTACACAGCACTGTTACAGAACATTATGCAGAATAGGATAAATGAGTAACAATAGATTGACAGAACATTATGCAGCATATAATCAGTCTAGGATTAATTCTGCATATATAGACAGCAGCTCAGTGTATTAACATCATATAATCAGTCCAGGATTAATTCAGCATATATAATCAGCAATATGTGCCTTAAATCAAACTGGCAAATAAATCACAAGGACAGGCACCAAACTTCACTCTCCGTGTAGTTTTCCACAAAAGCCAAGACCAATACCCTTTTTTTTCTTTTGAAACTGAAGGAAATATATATATACAACTACAACTTACTACCAACAAAAAAAGACACACAGAAATAAAGAAAATCTGCCAAATTTGGAGCTAAAATAATCACTAACTAGAGAGGTTAAAAAATAATAAAATAATATACAACACTGAAGGTGGAGATGAAACAAGAAAAACCATCTAGAAATAGTAATGGTAAATAGTAGTTAATGAAAGCTCATTAAATGACATCTGTTATCTTCTTCATATCATAGCATTGATTCAGTCCTAATCTTCTTCTACCATTTTCATCATCACTCTCACTCTCTCCTTTTCATTACTTGACAGTTGGCAACAAAAGCACCACTCCCTTGCTTTTCTACTTCTCCTTCTCCCTCTAATATTTCACTATGCTATATTATCACTATATTCAAATTAACAATATAAGTTAAGTCTTCTATTATTTTGTGGTTTTCTTTTTCAAAATTTTTATTAGAAAAGGTTATTGTGGACGGGGGTATTGAATAGCGTGCCTAACTTTGTTAGTTGTTAACTGTTAAATTATATGATATTTCACCTTTATTTTGATCATGTTGCTAATGATTTGTGTCATGTGAACATAAAAAAGTGTGAAATCAAGAACATTATTTTAGTGTAACTAAGGATAACAGTTCTCTAGACACTAACTTCAATCTTGGTGGATCAAACTATTCAAATTTACATACCCTTTCCCACAACTAATCCACTAGTCCAGACCAAATTCTTCAAATAATTTGACTATTCCAATAGCTAAGTTAACTTCATTAGCAATTGCAAAACTTACTTTATATTACTCTAATTTATGTATGCAAGAATCCTTTATGATCACACACTCAGTTTAACTAAACAGCATTACATATTACATTCAGTTTAACTAAACCAACCCAATACAAAGAAAGGCAATTAGGTAAATCAGTCAAATTCAGAATCCATTATCAGAGTTACAAAAAATTTCAACTCCCAAAAGATCTTTACTTCTACTGTGATCATGCAAACTCTGTTTAACAAATTAATTTATCAGAGTCATTGTCCTGAAACAAATTAACAGTTTGGAAACTCCTCCACTAAGAGTAGTAAACCCTAACACATAAAGAACACATTTTCATATCATCAAAACACAAGAAATACTCATACTCTACAATTTTCTTGGCCAAACCACTATGAAAGCCAGTAGTGATCAAACCCTAGCACAAAGAACAAAACAGAGGCGTTCATACCCACCAATTACAATCGAAAAAAATGGCCTGAACTTTTGTGAATATTAGATTAACAACAATATCAAAAAAATAGAGGAACCACATTTTTTTTTTCATTTTCGGCTTACCTTTTTCAGAGAAATCAGGCTTCCCATGATTTTTTTTCATTTTTGACAAACGAGCTTCTCTGTTTCTGTTTATTCTCCTCATGATGCTTCCAAACGATCATGGGTTGTTCGAGCTCCCAGCTGCATTGCTCGTGCTAGCCATAACTTTCGGGTTTCAGAGAGGGAGAACAGAAGAACATAGCATCGACGAAGAAACAGCAGAGTGAACAATATGGCCTTCAAAAAAGGGGATTAAGGTTTTTAACTTCACCTGAGGGACCAAATTGAGTCGGAAGAGTTTATTCTGCCACATCAGCTAGCCGTTGTGAGTCCCACGTGTCACCAACGCTGCCAGCTAAGTTTTCCGGTTGCGCCACGTGTGCTGAAATTGCCGGAAGGACCACTTTGAGTCCCGGAGTGTAAGTTCGAGGATGACTCTAAGAAACTTTTAAGTTCAGGGACTATTATGAGACTCGAGTGCAACTTCAGGGACTACATTGAGACTTATCTCAATCTATAAATATGCTAAGTTCATAAACTGGAAAAAATTGGTTAACTAAATTTCGTTTCAAATTTTTTAAAATTAAATAACAATTTATTTATAATTTATTATATTATTTAATATTATATTTTCAGAGATTTTTATATATAAATCGGTCAATTTCTTATTTATAATTTAAGACTTCAGTAATTAAAAAATAATGAAAATTTTATATGTTTTAATTTGAATATTAAGATTTTAAACCTTGTTTTATGATTAAAGAAAAAATTTATTTGATTATTTCTAATTCTTGAATTAGAATACTTAATTAAAAATAAATTATAAATTGAATAATAATTAGTATTTTCAAAACTAATTATATTGGGTTAAATTAGTTTTATATTATTATTTTATCCTTTAATTTTTATTAAAATTCCTACTCTACCAGATCTTAAAATTCCTAAACACCCTAATTTTATCTAACCTTAACTCACCGATACATTTCACTCACCCTCACCTCGCACCCTTCCTCCCACCGTTGCACACACATGCATCAGAGAAAGAGAGTGAACAAAAAAAAAAGGAAAGAAAGAAGAGAAGAGAGGGAAGGGGGGAGCCGAGGAAGAAGGAGAAAGGGAAAAGAGGGAGGAGAGGAAGACGGCACTGGTAGACATCACTACCACAGTTGCCGCTGTAGTGTCGCCGTCAAGGATTAGAGGGGGGAGAGAGAGAGCTCGCGGGTGAGAGAGGAGGAGGCGTCGCCGTTGGAGCCGTGAGGATTGCCATTGTCGTATAGGGACCACCACGGGAGAAGGAGCCGTACTTCCGCGCCGCTGTCGAGCAAGCTTCATTGTCGTGTTCCCATATCGTCATCGCCGTCAGACCCATCGTCACTGTTGTGACGCGCCAAGAAGGAGACAGCCCGAAAGAGAAAGGAAACGTGATGAATGAGAGCTGCTGTCTGAGCCGCCACCAGAGGATGCCGCTGCCGCTAACATGGTTGCCAGCGAGTTGCACGGTGTTGTTCGAATCGCTGTTCTATTGTCACCGTTGTTGGAACCACTTGGGGCTTGCCGCTGCTTCTTCTGGCTCTATTCAAACCTTACCGTCGTGGCTGTGGTCGCCGGAAGCACCGCCGGAGGTGCTATTGCCCCATAGTCTTCATTCCTTTTTATATAGTGAGTTATTTTTGTTTCTGAGTCCTTATAATTGTTGCCCTATTATTTGTGGCGTTATTGCCAAAGGGTTAAGTTCCGATTATTGCATGTCGCGATTGAAGTTGTTGTTGTTGCTGCGGAAGTAGTATGGAGCTGTGGTTGCGACTGCCGCTATTGCGGGCCAGGAGAAAAAGCATTTTGACCTATTTTATGGCTTATGGATTTTGATTATTCGAGGTAGAGACCTTTTCTTAAAACATATTTTATATCACGAAATTGTTATAAATAATATTGATGTGAAAAATATATTTTTGGTGATTTTGTGAGTCTCCTGGATTGAATTGATTTGTTTTGGATGAATGTGATTATTTACTTGATTGAGTTATTGTTGATTGACTGAGTTAGCATTGTGATAGTTGATGAAAGCATGAATTGGAATTTGGTTTGTATGATTATACTGAGAAATGGTTTTATGTTGGAAATCGAATTTGTATATTTATATTGAGGAATATTTTGGTTTTGAAACCGTTGTAAAGAGTTGAGAAATGTTGGTTTGGACGGAACCTTTGAAGGATGGTAAAGTCTGAATTTTAGAAGAGATATTGTCAAAATTTTTGGAGTATTTGAGTAAAATTGAATAATAAGAAAAATGGAAGGAAGTGCTAATTTCATAAAACTAGGAGCTTTGTTTTGAAACTTTATTTGGTTAATTTTGATTAAGAAAACTATGCCTCGAGAACTTTTTTGTGAATTTAGAGTATTTGAACTTTATTGGTGTAACATTCTACCACACAGAACTTTATGCTTAAGTCGTAAAATCGGAAGTGGTGAGGTATTACAACGTCTAAAATCAAAATATGTACATATATTTGAAGGATAATTTAACAAGGAGTCTTGAAAGAGAAGATAGGTACAAGCATAGAATTTTCATCACACTCGCAAAATGTTAAAGGTAGAAAGGTAGATTACAGAAACAAAAGAGACAATATATATATACACACACACACACACACACACACACAGGAATCCAAAAGAGATACATATCAAGTCACTAGTCCCGACTTGCGAAGTAAAGGCCGGCTCGAGTACATATATATACAATCCCAAAAGCTAACATAAACATAAATATAAATCTTATTTCTACAAAATCAACCTCTAAGATGGATATACAAGTTGAAATACAAAAGTGGAGAACATATACATATATATGCTAAGTACAAAATAAAATCCCAAAATAGAGTCTTCGTTTTCAAAGAGAATCCAACACGCTCAGTGAGATATGTCACGTCCTGTATCTGAAAACAGAAAAATTTCCGAAAACAGGTGAGAACCAAAAGGTTTCTAGTAGGGTAACAGTTTTAAATAGAGATGATGTAAAACCGGGTTATACTAGGGTTATACTAATCCAAAACCGGGTGAACACACTACCCACTTCACTATGTTTATGATCCAAATCTCAAGTTCTTTTAAAACTCCTCTCAGCCTGTCTCTTTTCAATTTAATACCTCATAATTTTGGTATTGATTTCAGTAAATGAATTCAGTAGATGAGAACACAAATAATAGAGTGCAAACACAATAAAAAATAGTTATAACATAGACAATAATTAGCAATTAAACAGAGGTACACATGTAGGCAAACGAAAATAATGCACACTCAAACAATTTCACATAAATGCATATGATGCATGCCTTTCCTACTGGCCATTAGCTCACCCATCAGTTACACTGCCGGAACCCGACACATCCAGTAGCTAACTCGGACATTGTCTCTCTGTCATGCATCTTCCTGAGGAATATAATAATCTCGACTTCATCAAAATCCTAAAAAAGGTAGTTCTCACCCTTGCACCTTTTACCGGAGGCAGTGCTATCCAGGATGCATGTCTGGCCACTCTTACAATCAGAGAGAGCCATGAAACAAGCGGGATTAACCATTGTACTTATTTTGGCATAACTCAGCTCAGTGCAAGCGGGATTCACTACTGACTTTGCCACGTCCTTGCCAAGAATAAACAGTAATCAGAATGCAAGGGAGACTAACCACTGCCCTTGCCAAAAAGTGATTCAGATCTCATTTAGTTTACAATGAGTCTTTAATCAGTTTTTAAACTCAGTAAGTTTGTTAGCCTCAAGCCTCCATTAATAATCATTAACTTCGATCCACAGTTTTATCTAATATTCCAATTTTAATTCATTCCTATATACTCACACTCATCTAGAGCTTAGAAACTAATTATCGGACCTTATACAGGGGTTATATGGATTTACAAGCTTGCCAAAAAAGCCAAATAGTCAAAAATAGAGAAATTTTTTAGAAAACAGGACTTTGTGCGTGTGCATCACCTTTGTGCATATGCACCCACCAGAACGCCATTCCTAGCTTGTGCGTATGCATCTCCTTGTGCGTACGTGCAACTTGCAAATTTCCCTTGTCGTGCATACGTATACACTCGTGCATACGCACAAGACCAAAATCTTGGTTTTTCTGCAAAATCTCAGATTTTTAATTTAAAACATCAATTTTCAATTACTCATAACTTACTCTACAAGATTCAGTTTTCCATCATTTTTAAACGATTTTAAAGCTCTCATCACTATCTTTAACTTAAGATAAATTTCATTGAAATCCAAACTCCAAACATTAAGTTATGGCCCATCGAAATTGGTCAAAAACTCATTTTTACCAAATATTGCACAATGCTCAATTTGACAAATTTTCAAATCCAACTTAGTTCAAATTACTTCAATACCATTTCTAAACATGCCAAACACTCAATCATCAAATCTCAACTATTCTAAGTCTAATCAACCCAATTTTAACTCATTTAACATACTTCATCAACTATGTCCATTCACAACCACACATACAATACTCACACATCCAAATTCACAACCAACCAAATATCAATGATCTCATTCTCATACAATAATTCACCCCACTTATCTCAACTTACCAACTAGAGGATTCCTTATCTTATCATGACTTCCGACCCAATTTTCACATAAATTACTATTTCTATTATGCATACACATATACATATACATATATACATTCACATTATAACTCAAGCTATCATCCAACCAAACAATCACCACAACAATCAATTCATCCGATCCTATTCTCGGGACAATTAACCTAGACATTCACATAATTTTACATAATGTCTACTTGAAATAAAAGCACGTACTTTTAGACGTGGTTCCTCCAACACTTTGATTTCCTTCGGGCAACTCCAACTTCTACCGGTTTCACACCAAGACGATCCTTGAATCCAATCCCGCACCAAATGCACCGAGCTAGTTTCGTTTCACCCCAAATTCAATCCAAACAAGCTTTATTCCATCTAATCACAAAATTTCCACATAAATTCAACCTAGATTTTTGCATATAGTGAGAAAATTAGGGATTGAGATTCCTTACCTTGTCTTACACAACCTTGGGTTGAAACTCCATTAGAACTCAAGGTTGAATATCCCTAAACATAAAAAATTCAAATTTTTCTCAATATCCAAATAAAAAATACGAAATTGAAGAGGGTAGCAAAATGTGCAAGAAATTTAAAGTTTCTTACCATAATATTCGGATAGAATTGAAGAGAATTTCTAATGCATGGCCACAATCGGCTCGTTAATCGGAACTCCGAATCGGAAGATATGGGAAATCAAAGTGGAGGATGAATAGTGACATTAGGGATTTTGCTCTTACCTCTTTTTTTAATGATTTTTTTAGAAAAATAAAAAAAAAGTAAAAGTGATTTTATATTTAGATATCTTATGTAAAAATTTTTTTATTTATCAATTATGTTTGGATAAAATAAGATAAAAATATTTTTTGTTAATTTATTATGTGAAAATCATTTTTTTTAAATATCTTTTAGAAAAGATATAAAAGAGTTGTTTTGCCACTATTTTCGAAAAAGATTTGTTTTTAAATGATATTTTTTTTAAAAAGATCTTTTACAAAAGTAAAAGTGATTTTGTATTTAAATATTTCATAGAAAAAGATTTTTTTATCTATTAATTATATTTGGATAAAATAAAATGAAAATAATTTTTTATTATTTATTATGTAAAAAATATTATTTTAAAAAAAATGTTTTTCAAATTTTTTTTATTTTTTTAATATTTTTATTTTTGCATTAAAATTTATTAAACACACTAAAAAATAAAAAAATTATTAAAATTTTTTTATCAATTTAATAATATTCAAACAAGCACTTAAGCACTTAATGCATTAAAATAATTCTTCCCAAAAAAAACATTGTAACTAATTAATCGCAAAAAAGATCGCAGACTTGATTTGGTTACAGGATTTAACTAACTACTTTCCAAGTAAGCTAATCCAACTGAAAAATACACATAACAAAAGTAAAAGAGGAAAACAACCCTCATCTTTATATGCATGTAAAAAGGAGGGTGCACTGTGCTTATAGCGGCACACAGAAGCTGAGAATCGCCTAAACAGCAATCACCTAAATCTTAATGGCCACGCTTTCTGCTTGTGCTTCACCACCTTGGCTAAACCCTAACCCTAATCCCAATTCGAATCCCGGCCCCAATTGTCTCCCAGATCAATCTCAAACCCTCGACTTCGATTCCCTAATGGCCTCTCAATCTCAATTACCGCCTCATCACGCTCCCACCGTTGCTTCGCCGGGATCTTCTTCTCCCAACGCGGCTCCGGCGGAACTGCCGTCTCTCCTCCATGTATCTTTCAACCAGGACCACGCCTGCTTCGCTGCCGCTACTGAGAATGGCTTCCGCATCTACAATTGTGACCCCTTTCGT
>NC_029776.3:99957767-99981838 GCF_000817695.3 Arachis duranensis
CTTGCCCTCGTCGGCGGTGGGTCCCACCCTCAGTACCCCCCGAACAAGGTCATGATCTGGGACGATCACCAGGGGAGGTGCATCGGCGAGCTCTCGTTCCGCGCTCCCGTGCGAGGCGTCCGGCTCCGCCGAGACAGGATAGTGGTGGTGGTGGAACAGAAGATATTTGTGTACAACTTCGCGGACCTGAAGCTGCTGCATCAGATCGAGACCGTCGCGAACCCTAAGGGTCTCTGCGCGATTTCTCATTCGTCGGATTATCTGGTGCTGGCGTGCCCGGGGCTGATGAAGGGCCAGATTCGCGTGGAGCACTACGCGCAGAAGAAGACTAAGTTCATTTCGGCGCATGACTCGAGGATTGCTTGCTTCGATCTCACGCTTGATGGGCAGTTAATCGCCACTGCCAGCTGCAAGGGAACTCTGATTCGGATTTTTGACACAGATAGTGGCACGCTCCTTCAGGAAGTATGTTCTATGCTGTGTGTGTGTGTGTCTGTGTGTGTGTGTGTGTGTGTGTGTGGTTTTCTTTTGGTGTTTGATCTGAGATTATAGGTTTTGTTTTGTCATTAATTTAGTATGATTTGTTTATGGTGTATATGCTATTGGATGGTACTGTTTGAGCTTCAGTATGCTGTGATTATAACTCATGACTTTATAGTCTGAATGGGACTTAGTTTGGCATGAAAATTATAAGATAATGAAGATAATTGACTAATTGGAATTTAGAAGAATCATTTAGGTGGGTAATTTGTTTCTGGTGTTTACCTGTTAGATGTTGTATGGTGCAGCCTTGGACTGACATAGATGATTGGCTGGATGGTGAAAATTATGAACATGAATGACTGCTTCATTACTGCTATTGGTCTACCATTTATAGGAGAGACTCATTATTATTTCGGGATACAAGTGAAAGTCCTTATTTTAGGAAGTAACTTTGTATTTTGTAGAATCAATTATGAGCTAGTGTCTTTCTTTGTGCCTTATTTGTTCCCTGTTTTCAAGCTTGAATTTAATGTTTGGGCATGTAGAAAATTTTGGTTTGCATGTATAGATTTTATTGGTTATCTAATTCAGGTAAGAAGGGGTGCAAATGTGGCTGAGATCTTTAGTTTGGCATTCTCTTCCACTGCTCAGTGGCTAGCAGTCTCAAGTGACAAGGGTACTGTCCACGTTTTCAGCCTTAAGGTTAATTCCAATGTCCTTGATGATGAAAATTCACATCGTTCTTCCAGTTCAGATGCTGCTATTACCCCATCTAGCCCATCTAGTTCATCTCGGTCATTCATTAAATTTAAAGGTAAGGTGCTTTTTTTCAAAAAATGTTCGGTTTGTCCTTGTTTTGAAGTTAGTTCTGGTAGGTGCCTTTATAACTGAAGTGGTTGTATTCACCAATCTGGTTAAGTTTCTCCTTTTCCCCGTCAATTTTTATTTGAGCTAGACTAGTCGTTGAATATATTGGGAGTGCTTTATTGTTATATCTGTTTATTTATTTATTTATTTTTGCATTAAATGATTTTCCTTCAATTCCAAAGAGAATTAATTATGAAATTTCTTTCCTAATCCTGTGCTACATTGTCTTTCCAGGAGTTTTGCCTAAGTATTTCAGTTCAGAGTGGTCAGTTGCCAAGTTTCACTTAAATGAGGGCTCTCATTACACTGTTGCATTTGGTCTCCAAAAGAATACAGTGGTAATTCTTGGTATGGATGGAAGGTAAGATCTAAGCAAATGAGGAAACGCATTTTTTTCTCAAGCTGTTGTTTATAGCTTTTATTTTTATCCAAGAGGCTTTAGGCCCTGTCTTCATATGCTAATTTGAAATGCTATGCATGAAATCGAGAAGTGTTTGCCACTACTGTTATACTTTTGTAACCTTAAGGATATAAGATGATCTTCAAGCATCCATTGCCCGTCCACATATTGGATTTTAGTGATCTTTTTTTTATTGTTCTATGCAGCTTCTATCGATGTCAGTTTGATCCAGGGCATGGTGGAGAGATGACCCAGCTTGAATACCATAACTTTTTAAAGCCTGAACCAGAAATAGCCTCGTGAGACCCTGTAGAGTTTGGTGTTTCAAGCCTTTTCGTTAGGGTTGCACCGTTGCAGTAATATGCACCTTGCGGATTAATAGTAATAGTATAGCTGACTGAAGTAACACTGAGCCCGTTAATCCGTTATAAATAGTAATACACGGTCTATCTTGTTACTTCCATCTCTGATATTGTAATTATAATATTCTATGTATATATATAGTTTATTAATTTTTTAATAATATATGTTGACTGCTGTGGTAAAGCCAAATTTTTTTACCCTTAAAGCTTTGTTAGGAAGATTTTGATACGCAAACACAGTTCATATCTGCAAAATCAAAGTTGAAAGCAGAAATCAGGTTTAAGGCTGAAGTTGTATCGCAATCAGAATGGAAACAGTAATATGCTTTTGCTCTTGTCTTTACTCCGTACTATCATACCTACTTTGGTAATAAATTTTCTTCATCCTGGTAGGTGCATGGTAACTTGTGTAGGTGGATAAGAGATCGGCATGGGTATGAAGGAGTTAGTGTCGGTGAGGACGGGTACATTTAGAATGGTTAAAACAGATCTATAAGATTAAAATCATAAATTTATTCCCTAGACTTCAATTCCCAAGTGCCATTCCCACTCCACACTACGCGTATCATTCGAGGGCTCACTACAATTCTCAGCTTTAGTTATTCTTAAGAGTATATAGTCATTTTTGTTCATTAAAGATTTAGCTGTTAATAAAATCAGCCATCAAAACACAAAATTAATTTGTATGGATAAACTTCTGATATATAGCTTGTTTCTTGCGATATTGTAATTCGTTTTATTTTTATGGAATGAGTATAACTCGAACCTCAAATAACACGAAAGGTGGGTACCTGCAAAAGACATTTTGATACTCAAATCAATAAATGTTTAACATGCATTAAAATTATGTGAATATAGAATGTTAGTAAAGAGTTTATAGACATATAGATAATTAGATATTATAAACTAATCATATGAGTACCTAAACATAAAATATGAGATTAGTGTGTAAAAGTTCATAGTTCTTTCCTTGTTGATGGATAGATAGTATTTTATATGAATACTCGGTTGATGGAGAATGCTAATGTTATGACCGTTTAGTTATTTTTTTTTTTCTAAAGATAAAACTTATAGTTTATTGCATAAAGAGGGTCAAATACAATAAACAGTATATTTTAGCAATTGGGAGTTTCCCAAATAGAAAGAGATGACAATACTCAAAGAAAATGAAACAGAAACTAAAGCAATTAAAAAATCAAATTAAGGGTGTGGTTGTCGTGGAATGCAATGGATTCGGAACTGTGTCGCCCATTTTCATTGCATGGGATAGAACTTCCCCAGACTCCCTTCATTTCTGGCCAAAGATGAAGAAGTTTCGTGACAGCCATAACTTTCAAAGAAGGTAAGCAAGCTCGCCCTTCCTTCTCTTGAATTCTGGTTGGTGTGTTTGAGCTCCTCTACCATTTGACACCACCACTGCCATGCTTGAGGGTTACCATCTCTTGGAATCAATGCTAGCAAATTGAGACATGTTTCAGACTGCCATGGATTTCGAACAAAAAACTACCGACTGAAGTGCCGATTCTGGTTCCATTGAACATCTTGGGCAGTGAGGGTTAATAGTAGTCAATAATGACTAATAAAATTGTCACTTACAAGCTAAGAATAAATATTTCATCATGAGCAATTAAACTCGAGTTATAATTTATATTGAGTAATGGATCATAGTCACAAGTTTTATTCTCTGAGATCATATGATCCAGACTAAGCTTATAAAATAAAATAAGTTTATAAATCAGTGGAAAGATAACATAAATAATGATAATATGGTGAGCTTCTAAGTTTAGTTGAATCATTGTGTCGACACTTGTTAAAAAATAACTGAGCGATAATAGTTATTCAATCAAGACAATTCCGTGAAAAATAATTTTTTATTTGAGACTAATATTTCATAAAATACATAGTATCTAATTGTATACAAATTAAAAAGTTTAAAAATATGTATTCGTTGAAAGAATTAATTGTATAATTCGAAAATACAATAATCAATTATCTTGACAATTTTTCATTCCCGGCAATTAGTTATTAAATATTTGCAAGCAACATGATATAAATAGTTGAGCCATTAGCTCCTCAAAGCAAGAATTCTTTTTCTCCATATGTACATGTGTGTTACCAATATATTACTTTCAAGACTTTTCTGAGTTGAGTATTAAATTCTATTACATGTACTGCCGTGTTAGTTAACAAAATTGTTGTTATACCGATCCAAAACTTTTTTTAGGATTCTATCCAAATAAATATCTCTTGTTCAGGTAGCTCCTGAACACAGTGTAAAACAAAAAGGAAACTAGTTTAACTTTTAGTGCTGCTTAATTTAAACTAGGAATGTTTAAAATCTAACCTGCCCTAAAACCTGACTTGAACTCAAATAATTTTTTTTGTTCGATATATATTTTTACTTGATATACTTTTTTGAATTGAATTCGGGTCATAGTTCACGAAAAAGGTTATTGTTTCATGGTTTAATTAATATTTTTTATTATATTATTTTGTTTTTATTTTAATATAAATATTATATAATAAAAAAATATAAGGAACTAACTCTTTTATAAACCAACTCAACTAATTTTCATCTAAATCTAATTTTGAAATTCAAAAAATTAGATTTCGTACTCTTTACATATATTCACCGTTAAACTCAAGCAATGAATCACTCACTATACGCGTTCTCATTCTCTCTCTTCCCGTCTTTCTTCCATCTATAAAAAGATATCAAATTACAAAAAAACATCCATAACTCTTTATATTGTAGATGTTTTTTCGTCCCTTAGTAAAAAAATATATTGAAATTTAGAATGCGAATTTTCTTCAAAAAGAAAGAAACATCTAAATTACAAAAGAAAAATTTACAATCTCTTAACAATAAATTTAATGTGATTTAAATTTTTTTGATGTGATTTGGACATTTTTTCATGTAAAGTGGATGTGTTTTTGGATATCATTTGAATGATTTTTTATTATATTGTGGATATTTTTTTCAGTTCTTTAATAGAAAATATATTGGAGTTTAGGATGCAGTTGAAATTATGTGATTTAGATTTTTTTTAATTTAATTTGAATTTTTTTATGTAATTTAGATATTATTTCGATATAATTTGAATATTTTTAGTATATTGTGAATTTTTTTTTGTCCCTTAATAAAAAAATATTGAAATTTAGAATGCAAATATTTATTTTACAAAAAAAAAACATCTAATTATAAAGAAAGAAACATTCATAGTCCTTGAGAATAAATTTTCAACTCACAAATATTAACAAATAAAAAATATCCATTATTTACAAAATAAAATCCAAACAAATAAAAAAAATCCAAACTTTATAGAATGAAACATTTAATTACTAAAAAAATCCACAACCCTTTTTTTCATGGGCCTTAGGAGTTGGTTGAAGTTAGCTACATCTCTTGTTGGTTACTTAGTGAAGTTGATATATAATATCTAGAGAAAAATATAAATAGGTCTCTAACTTTTAATTGAAAGATAAATACATTTTTGATTAATTAAAAATACAAAAACGTCTCTGTTACGGCCCGGCTCAAGAAAGAATTTAGGCCTATCCGACCCGAGCACCACCCGACCTCAACGGTCAGGTGACCCGAACCTGCCCGACCCGCGCATCCATTCGGGACAGCTGGCCGCCACAGCTGTGCAAGGAAGCTTCGAAGAAGCTGGGTTCTACCCTCCTCGGGCCCACACCTGACATGATATATAAGGGAAGGGCCCTACCCTCCCCCAGGGTACGTCACACTTTCCACCTAACCTATTCCCCGCCTGCACACTAGCTGACTAGAGCGTCGGAGTGTCTTTGCAGGTGGCACCCCCTCTCTTTCCTTAACAAGAGCTCGGCTACCCGGCAGATCCGAGCCCAGTACGACCACTATTGAAGCGTTCTCACTCCCCCAAGCATCCACCCGAATTGTCCGGTAACCACCCTACCGAACATTGGCGCCGTCTGTGGGAACGTTATGGAAGTTGTGCCGGGCCTTGGAGACCAAGGCCGAGCAGCCGGGGCAGAGGCGGCAGCCTCTGTCGCATCACCGGGAGGACGACGAAGGTCCCCCCGGCAACAAATTGAACAGCGAACAAGGACGCGAGAGACGCGACCTTTCGGAGGAACTGGCGGTCACAGCGCCCGAATAATGCAGGAGCTACGCCACAGAGTCCAGAATCTGGAATGACAACTAGCTGATCAGGAGCACGATCGGCGGACCACCGATCCTACTTACTCCCCGTCCCAGGAGAGCCGAGAGAGGGATTCCCGCCGAAGCCACCCCCGGCACGCCTCCGCTTCCAGAACGGAAGCAGAAAGCACCCGAGAAGACTCTCCCATCCCGAGGAGACGAAACGACACAATTATCTACTCCCGAGGTAAGGAAACGTACCACACCGGATGAGATCGAGAAGGCGGGGAAGGAAGGCCTGTGAGGACGCGGCAACCCGTGATAATGGGCGCCACCCCGTTCCATCGGTCCATCCTTGAGGTCCGGTTGCCGAAGCACTTCGACAAACCGACGGACATGAGGTACGATGGAACTCAATACCCACTGGAACACCTCACGGATTTCGAGGCTAGAATGAATCTGGAGGGAGTAGGGGACGAAGTGAGGTGCCGGGCCTTCCCAGTCACCCTAGCCGGGCCAGCGATCCGGTGGTTTAACGGCCTCCCGCAGGGATCCATCTACGGATTTTCGGACATCAGCCGTGCCTTCTTGGCTCAGTTCACGACGCGGATAGCAAAGGCAAAACACCCGATCAACCTGCTCGGGATAACCCAGAGACCCGGGGAGCCGACCAGAAAGTACCTGGATCGCTTTAACGACGAATGCTTGGAAATCGACGGCCTAACCGACTCGGTGGCTAGCCTTTGCCTGACAAACGGCCTCCTGAACGAGGACTTTCGAAAACACCTTACCACGAAACCGGTTTGGACGATGCACGAGATCCAAACGGTGGCTAAAGAATACATAAATGACGAAGAAGTCAGACAGGTCGTGGCCGCCAATAAACGGCACTCCGGCTACAATCAACCAAGGCAACAGGGTAACGGGGAAAGACACAAAGAACAAGCCAAGGAAGCAGGGCCGACCAAGGTACACAGATCATTTCCCCGGATCGGGAAGTTCACCAACTACACTCCACTCACTCTTCCCATTGTGGAAGTTTACCAGCAAATAGCCGAAAAAGGGATCTTGTCGAAGCCCCGACCACTCAAGGACCGAACGGGGGGAAACAAGAGCCTCTACTGTGACTACCACAAAGGCTACGGACACCAAACACAAGACTGCTTTGACCTGAGGGATGCACTAGAGCAAGCAATAAGAGATGGCAAACTCTCTGAATTCTCCCATCTCATACGGGAGCCGAGGAGACGGCAACGCGATCAAGACAGCGAAGAGGCCAAGACCCGAGCGGCAAAGCGGCGACAAGAGCCAGAAGACAAAGACCACGGTCTCACGGTGATAAACGTAGTAACCGCCAAAAACTCCGCGCCGAGGTCTAGGTCAGCTCACAAGAAAGACGCCAAAGTCCTAGCGATCTCCTTCGCCCTAATGCGAAGTTCTAAGAGGTCCCCATGCGTCTCCTTTGGCCCCGAAGACCAATGGTTCGACGAGGCGCCCGATAACCCACCTATGGTCATTACGGCCAGGGTGGGAACCGGCCTTGTCAAAAGGATCCTTGTCGACACGGGGGCAGACTCGAACATCATGTTTCGCAATGTGTTTGACACTCTAGGATTAAGGACGCCGACCTATCATCGCACCAACACGGGGTCATCGGATTAGGCGACCACTTCATCAACCCAGACGGAGTAATATCCTTGCCGATCTCTGTGGGACAGGCACAGGGCCGGAGATCGGCAATGGCCGAATTCGTGGTTCTCTGAGATTCCACAGCCTACAACATCATCTTAGGGAGAAAGACGATCAATGATGTTGAAGCGATAATCAACACAAAGCTTCTAGTCATGAAGTTTGTTACCGACGACGGGTCCGTAGGGTCCATAAGGGGAGATCTGGAGACGGCGGTCGCTTGCGACAATGCCAGCCTGTCCTTAAGGAAGAAATCTAAGGAAGCGTCGGGGGTGTTCCTAGCTGACCTAGACGCCAGGGTAGACGACAAGCCCAGACCGGAACCAGAAGGGGACCTGGAAAAGTTCAGGGTCGGCGACACGGAGGAAAAGTTCACGTTCGTCAACAGGAACCTCCCACATGAGTTGAAGGAGCCCTTGGTAGAAATGACCAGGGCCAATGGGAATCTGTTTGCTTGGACACCGGCCGACATGCCGGGCATAGACCCCGAAATTATGTCACACCACCTGGCCGTGAAGTCGGATGCACGCCCAGTAGCCCAACGGATACGAAAGATGTCGCGGGAAAGGGCAGAGGAGGTGGCCAGGCAGATGGCCAGCCTCCTAGAAGCAGGTTTCATACGAGAACTAGACTACTCGACATGGCTCTCGAATGTAGTTCTAGTAAAAAAGCATAACGGCAAATGGAGAATGTGCGTAGACTACTCCGACCTTAACAAGGCATGCCCAAAGGATTGTTTCCCCCTTCCCAACATAGATGCACTCGTCGACGCTACGGCAGGTTACCGCTATCTAAGCTTCATGGACGCCTACTCTGGCTACAACCAGATACCGATGCACCGTCCCGACGAGGACAAGACGGCGTTTATAACGCCGGAAGGAACCTTCTGTTATAAGGTGATGCCATTTGGGCTAAAAAACGCAGGAGCAACATACCAGAGGCTAATGAACAAGATATTCCACGACCTCATAGGCAAGACTGTAGAGGTCTATGTGGACGACATCCTAGCAAAGACAACGCGACCCGATGACCTTCTGAATGATTTGGCAAGTGTATTCGCCTCTCTCCGACAACACGGCATGAGACTCAATCCCCTCAAATGTGCCTTCGCCATGGAAGCTGGAAAGTTCCTGGGATTCATGATAACCCAAAGAGGGGTAGAGGCTAACCCGGAGAAATGCCAAACGATCCTCCAGATGAAGAGCCTGGGTTGTATCAAGGACGTCCAGAGGTTGGCAGGACGGTTGACCTCGTTATCCCGTTTTCTCGGAGCCTCGGCAGCGAAGGCCCTGCCTTTCTTGAATCTCATGAAGAAAGGGATAGCGTTCGAATGGACGCCAGCGTGCGAGGAAGCTTTTAGACATTTCAAGGAAATCCTGGCGGCACCCCCAGTTCTCGGAAAACCAAAGGTCGGGGAGCCGCTGAATCTATACCTCGCCATAATAGGAGAAGCCCTGGCCGGGGTTCTGGTAAGAGAAGAAGTGAGGGCTCAACAACCGGTCTATTTCGTGAGCAGAGCCTTACAAGGGGCAGAATTAAGGTACAGCAAACTGGAAAAACTAGCTCTAGCGCTCTTGACCTCTTCACGGAGGTTAAAACAATACTTCTAAGGTCACCGGATAGTCGTAAGAACGGACCAAGGGATCCGACAAGTCTTCCAAAAACCTGACCTGGCGGGAAGGATGATGACTTGGTCCATCGAGCTTTCTCAATATGACATACGATACGAGCCCCGACAAGCAATCAAGGCGCAAGCAATGGCAGATTTTCTAGTGGAAGTAACAGGAGACCCAACCGAAGAAGCAAGCGCACGGTGGAAGCTCCACGTGGATGGAGCCTCCCACCAGACCTCTGGGGGCGCCGGAATCATCCTGGAGAGCCCGGTTGGAGTCATATACGAGCAGTCGATCAGGTTCGAATTCTCTGTTTCGAATAACCAGGCAGAATACGAAGCCCTCATAGGGGGCCTAACCCTAGCAGCGGAAGTCGGGGCAACAAGGTTGGAAGTATGCAGCGATTCGCAGGTCGTCACCTCCCAGGTAAACGGGAGCTATCAAGCCAGAGATTCATTATTACAAAAGTACTTGGAAAAAGTCAAGGAGTTGAGCCAAAATTTTGAGGAGGTCACGGTCCACCACGTACCCAGAGAAAGAAACACACAGGCAGATCTCCTATCAAAATTGGCCAGCACTAAACCGGAAGAGGGCAACCGGTCTCTCATCCAAGGTATGGCGAGGGAGCCGGCAGTCACCCTACACCTATCAAGGCTGGGTTCTTCATGGATAGACCCCGTCACCAGCTTCTTAGAAAATGGCAAACTCCCAGACGACGAAGTGGATGCCACAAAACTGAGAAGGGAAGCAGCCAAATACGCGGTCATTCAGGGACAGCTATTCAAGAAAGGGTTCAGCCAGCCCCTACTGAAATGCTTACATCCCGACCAGACGGACTACGTCCTCAGGGAAGTCCATGAAGGCTGCTGTGGACATCACATAGGGGGCAAAGCCTTAGCAAGAAAGTTAGTTCGGGCCGGGTACTATTGGCCATCAATGATGGCAGATTCTAAAGAATTCGTCAGGAAATGCACCAAGTGTCAAGAAAACGCCAATTTCCACAGGGCACCGGCCTCCGAGCTAAGCCTGCTAACGGCCTCCCGACCATTCGCACAATGGGGAGTTGACCTCCTGGGACCTTTCCCTGTGGGCCCTGGACAAGTCAAGTACCTTATAGTCGCCATTGACTACTATACCAAATGGATAGAGGTCGAGCCGCTGGCCAGCATATCCCCGTCCAATTGCAGAAAATTCCTGTGGAGGCAGTGATAACACGATTCGGGATCCCGGAGGTCGTTATCTCAGACAACGGCACACAGTTTACCGACAAGAAGTTCACGGAGTTCCTTACCGGCCTAGGTATAAGACAGAAGTTCTCCTCGGTAGAACACCCCCAAACGAATGGACAGGTGGAGTCCGTGAACAAGATTATCCTGTTAGGGCTTAAGAAGCGACTGGATAATAAAAAAGGTGCTTGGGCAGACGTGCTCGCCTCGGTCCTCTGGTCTTACCGAACAACTGAACAGTCCTCCACCAAGGAGACCCCCTTCCGACTAACATACGGGTTAGACGTAGTAATACCCGTAGAGGTCGGGGAACCGAGCCCGCGACTACTTCTAAAAGGAGTAGGAGAAGCCGTGGAGAAGGACCTGATAGATGAAGTCAGAGAAATGGCCCATCTGACGGAAACAGCGCTGAAACAAAGAGTGGCTCTACGCTACAACGCCAAAGTGCTCAAAAGAGAGTTTGAACCAAATGATCTCGTCCTAAGGCGCAACGACATTGGCTTGCCGACCCCAGGAGAAGGCAAACTGGCAACAAACTGGGAAGGCCCCTATAGAGTCAAATAAGTGATGGGTAAAGGCGCTTTCAAGATGGAAAGGCTCGATGGCAAAGAAGTCCCAAGAATGTGGAATGCGAGCAACTTGAGAAGGTTTTACTCCTAGCACATGAGGCGACATAACGACCATCCGAGCTAAGTATTTAACGCGTCTGAATTGTACCTTTCGTTAGGACATTTTACGCAATTTCCGAATAAAATATACTTGTGCAATTTTCTCTCTCTTTTGTTTTGTTCCACTATGCAAGCGAAAACCCCCTACTCAACAACAACGCGCAACCCCAGGACTGATCACCCCGGAAGCCCATCAATTACCACAACACGAAACGGCTACACGAAAAGCCACGACCCGGCTCAACTAACTTAGCTGGAATATTACCAGTACGGTAAAACAAATGACAACCGCAGACCAATAACGGTGAATGTAAACAACTACACAACCAGACGAATAAAAAAGTGTTGATTATAATAACACGGGCAAACAACCCGGTAAAACAACAGTTCGCAAAAGCCAAAACGGCCAACCAAAAGTTTCATACAAGAAAGGAATCATTTTTTGGGAACGTCAACAATCTTGCCGTCTTTGATCACCTTGAAGACACCGATTGCCGACGTATCGAAGTCAGGAGCAACAACTTTGACCTGAGCTTTAAGGGCCTCCTCGGTTGCCAGGATCGCGCCCTTCCCCTGCTTGACAACGTCTTTGTACTTTGCCTTCAACGCTGCCAGTTCAGCTTCCACAGCTTGCTTCTCCTTCTCCATCGCGGCCACCCGTCCTTGTGCCGCGCCGACCTAACTCTCTAAAGTCATTTCGCGCTCAACAAGATGTGAAACCGTAGCGTCCGACTCTTCCAACTTCTTCTCAGCAGTAACAACCTTCTTCTCGGCAGTGTCAAGCTTCTCATTGGATTGGGTCAACTGCTCCCGGAGAGTTTCAACTTTGCGTTTGAGCTCATTGTTGGCCTTCCCAGCAGACTCCAGCCTCCTGCGAAGAGATTCCATCCCCGACAACTCGAACTCGGCTTTCCGAGCTATCACTGCGCCGCGCAAGAGGGTACGATACATCCACCTCGCTTGCCCGGCAAGAGATGACCCATGAAAATGCTCTTCGGTACCAGGAATCAGCTGGAAATCTATAAAGTTCCTGGCATCGAAATTCTTCTCCATGACAGTAAGGACCCCCTCAGGACTGGAGGACATCTTCCTCTTCCTTTTGAAGCTAGGACCTCCTCCACCTCGTCATCGGCATCAGGGTTAGACGTCGAACCCCCAGTGCCGACCACCTCGCGGAAGGGGCAAACGTGAGCCGCCTTGTCACCTTGAATCAAGGCACCCTGAGCCGAGGTACCGGTCTCGTCGACCGCAGCTCCTTGCTCGGAAGCGGCCTTGTCCTCCGGGGGAGCAACAGATTTCTCATTACCTCCCTCGTCGTCACTCGCGCACAGGAAGGTTTGGAACAAGTTAGGGTGACCCGTTATCTCGGCAGACATTCCCACTGAAAAAAGAAAAAGAAGTCCGTTAGTCACGGAAAGCAAGAAGCTAAGAGACAAAACAAGCAAAGATTTCTCACAAATATAGTTCCGACCGGCCTCCCGGTCACCCATGAGGAGGTGAGGATTCACATGATTCCTCCCAAAGATTGCCAGCAACACGTCGGCAATCCTCCTATCCACCATAGACATGCCCTTATATGATACTTTAACAAAGGCATTGGATCCTGCCCCGAAGCTCCAATAAGTCGGGATGAGGCGTGCCCCCTCCAGCGACAACCAAAAGGGATGGCGACCTTTGACCGGGCGGACCTTGAAGTATTTATCCTTGAATCCATGATAGGAGTCCTCAAACAGACCAAAAATCCTCCGACCTTAGGCAGACCGGAAGGACATGAACCCCTTCTTATGTTTCCCTTCCTTCGAAGGGTTTGTAAGATTGAAAAAGAAAAGAAAAACATCTACAGACACCGGCAGCTCGAGATATTCACAAACCATCTCGAAACAGCGGATTGAAGCCCAGCTGTTCGGATGCAACTGCGACGGCGCCACGAAAATCCGACTTAGAAGTGCCATTTGGAAGGCAGAAAATGGAATACGAACCCCCACTTGAGTAAACATGGATTTGTAGAACCAAATCCAGTCGGCAACTCGGGGAGCGTGGAAATTGAGCTCGTACAAGCGCTCATGAGGAGCCGGGACGAAGACGTCGTAATTGGCCTCCTCGTCGGTCCCTCCGCACAAGTACTCATTTTGACGGAACTCGGTGAGCTCCTCCTCGCCCATTTGGTTAGGAGAGTCATTTACATCAGAAACAACCCAGGCGTAGGGGTCATACGCCACGGGAGAAGGGGAAGCTCGGGAGGCGGTGCGAGCCATACCTACATGGGGGGACCATCCAGTCAGTCTAAGAGGTCGGGTGCTCGGAACAAAGACAGAAGCTACCCTCACACTACTCCCCAACTAAGGCTAAACACGATTAAGAAGTAAAAGGTCCAAACAAAGTCACACTATGAATGGCAACCCCCCTAGGACCTAAGATCAACCATCATGCAAGATAAACATACAGCATGCACAGAAAGAAGTCATGGCAGAAGCAAAAAAATAACAAAAAGATAAAGGAAA
Organism: Arachis duranensis; assembly: GCF_000817695.3. Taxonomy (NCBI): domain Eukaryota; kingdom Viridiplantae; phylum Streptophyta; class Magnoliopsida; order Fabales; family Fabaceae; genus Arachis; species Arachis duranensis. The sequence goes on from NC_029776.3 coordinate 99,971,700, forward strand.
TTACCTGTGTTGATGACAAAAATCTGGAAAGAAGGCAGCAACAAACACCCTGGAATTGATAAGGAAGAAGAAGATGGAGGACGGCAGAATTGGAATCAGAGGAGATGATCGCCGAATAAATCCCAAAAGTGCTACTGAACAGTTTTAAAACCACCATTAAAGGAAGCGCGAAAGTCGAAGGGCATATCGGTCTTTGAACAAAGGGTTTTTAAACCCATTATGAACATTTAATGCTCGGCGCAAAAAACGAGGGAGTTACCAATCACCCCAACAATAAACAGGCACGCGTGAAAGGGGCACGTCCTCCCCACGGACGTCCGAATTAGAGACAACACAAGAGGTCAAGGACGTCGCGTCACCAGCAGCCCACGCGGCTGTTGCTCACGCGTCGGGGGCACTGTTACGGCCCGGCCCATGAAAGAACTTGGGCCTACCCGACCCGAGCACCACCCGACCTCAACGGTCAGGTGACCCGAACCTGCCCGACCCGCGCATCCATTCGGGACAGCTGGCCGCCACAGCTGTGCAAGGAAGCTTCGAAGAAGCTGGGTTCTACCCTCCTGGGGCCCACACCTGACATGGTATATAAGGGAAGGGCCCTACCCTCCCCCAGGGTACGTCACACTTTCCACCTAACCTATTTCCCGCCTGCACACTAGCTGACTAGAGCGTCGGAGTGTCTTTGCAGGTGGCACCCCCTCTCTTTCCTCAACAAGAGCTCGGCTACCCGGCAGATCCGAGCCCAGTACGACCACGATTGAAGCGTTCTCACTCCCCCAAGCATCCACCCGAATTGTCCGGTAACCGCCCAACCGAACAGTCTCTAACCTTTTAAAATACGAGATATTTAAGTCTCTCCATCCAAAATATATAAAAAACAAAATCAGTCATTCAAAAAGATTTAAATGTCTCACATTTTAGAAAATGAAAGACAATTTTTTTTAATTAGTCGAAGACATATTTATTTTTGAGATAAAAAATCAATGACCTATTTATCATTTATTCTAATATCAATTAACATTTATTAAATACAATTTTTAAAGATAAAATTTTATTAGTTTGTTATATCCATTGACCGATTTAATCAGTTTATATTAAATTTGTTAAACTAGATAAAGAGAAATATTAGAGGGTTATAATAATTTATTTTTTTGACCATCAGTTAATCATAAATGTATAAAATTATGGGATAAAATATATTATTAGATTATCAAATTAAAAAAATTAAATTAATGACTAAATAATGACAAAAAATAATAAATTTTAATAGTCCTAACATTCCTCCATAAATTCAAATCTTTAAAATAAACGCAATAAAATATTTCCAAATCTAATTAAACTCATCCATCTTAGTCAATGTGCACCGATAATTTACTAGGGCTGGTAAATAGATATGTCCATTGAGCCTTAAATTCTTAAAAAAATAATTTCACAAATATTTTAATAAAATTATAATTTTTAAAAATATAAAAATTTATAATTTCTAAATTCATAAATATTAAAATCTTTATAATTCTAAATATCTAATAAACATAATCATCAACCAAACTTTTTAAAACAAAATAATAAAACTAACATTGTTCAAATCAAAATAAACATTTTTAAAATGATAAAAATTGAAGTGCAGTCAACTTTACGTAAAGTTAATAATTAAAAATTATTAAACAAAAATGTTGTCAAATCATTTTAGAGTTCTCAACTATCAACTTCATGTAAAGTTGACTATACCTGAATTTTCACATTTCAAAATATATAACTAAATATTGTCCAAGTCTATAATCAATCAAACATAATCTAAATTATAACATAAATAAAATGAAAAAAATATTCTAAATACAAGTACTATAATAACATTTAAAATTCAATTATCATCTTAAAGACAAAAGTCTGCCTCGCCGAAATCCGTTAAAATTCCTAAATTAGGCAATGCGAGTTAAAGAAACTTTTTTATTATAACAATCTCAAATTTTTAACCCGTCTTGAATTATACCAGTCGACCGACGGCATTTCGGTCTGTTTGTTACCCCTATAATTTACAATGGAAGAATGTTAGGAGGTCAGTAGATTTTGTGATTTATAGTCATTAATTAGTTATTATTAATATTTTTAATGATGTGAAATTACATTTAATAATGTGAGATTACTCACTTTTCTTTTATAAATTAGGGACCTATTTGAAAAACTTCAAAAGTAAATTTTTTGAATTTTTGACTTATAAAAAGTAGTAGTATTAATGTTTGGTACAATTTTTAAAACCAAATTGCAGCTTTCTAAGAAGCTATTTAAAAGTTTATAGAGAAATTAAAAAAAAAAGACTTCTCTTATAATACTACTACTTTTTATCATATTTTTAGAGCTAAAAACTCAAATACAAAATAACTTATTTATAAGTTATTTTTAATATAATAATTTATTATATAGTCTGCTACACATACAAGTCTTTCTGGCTTACAAGCTATGCAAGTTGTTCCAAATCCAAGAAAAAAAAAATACGCACCACTCCTTTAAAATCGAGCGTCCAACACACATGTTCATTATGCCGCACTTTTCCTCTTCTTCCTCAGTCAAAACGCAAACTGTCAAGATTCAAGCGACATTTGAAACAAAAGATACGTTCCAACTCCTCGCGAAGAGTAGAAGAAATCAAGAAGAAAATATACAAATCTCCATAAAAAATCACCAGAAAAAATAAAGAAACATTATTTAAGGTACTGTTTTACTGTTCTTCTAAGTTTTTTTTTCTAAATTGTCTCTGCCATGTGCCTCATCCTTAACCAGCAAAACATTAAAAGATTTCAAAGAAGAAATATAATGTCTCCATCATGTTTTGGGTGTATTTCTTAAATCCTTTAGATGTATTTCTTAAATTCTTTGGGTATATTTCTGTAACCGTTTGGGTATATTTCTGTAATCCTTTCTATAACCATTTGGGTGTATTTCTGTAATCGTTTGGGAGTATTTCTATAATCGTTTGGTGTATTTTTGAAGTTTCATTATCTTCAAAATAATTTCAAAGCTTGATTTCAGAAACTATGAAAAACGAAAAAAAAACGAAGCAAAAAAGAGATCCAAAAAATTTGGCAAGAAATTCGAAAAAAGAAACCAAATCTTTTGAAAAATAGAAGTTATATATTTACATGTTAATTTATTTGAATTGATTTAAAAGTCTGTTAAAGAGGCACGTAACATAAGCAACACATTTAGTGGGTTTTGTTTTTTTCATACTTGTAAAACTTGTAAAAACAATACACTTATATGTAGAGATTAATTCTATTATTTAATTTATTTTGTCAAAAAAAAATTAATTAAGCTGTTTACTAAGGTGGCGCTTCTAGTTAGCTTTTAATAAAACAGGTAGTGCTAGACTTTCTCATTACACCGTTCATGCTATTCTTCTTCCATAAAAAGGGGAAAAAAAAAAGAAAAGAAAAGGTACACAGGTTATTCAGAAAGAATCAAGAAATCATCCCATCCAATTATCCAAAGCGACTGTAATAATCAGAGTAGTGTTTGATATGTAACTACCGAGAGTACCGACAATGAACCATCTTGTCCTCTGATCTCATCGCAAATTAGAGAAATTACAAATTACAAATCCATCAACAGCACAGCCTCGGATAAGAAACTCTCTCTCTCTCTCTGTTCCGAAGCTGCATTGCACTTTCGGTATTCTGTTGCCTTCTGTGTCACTTGCAAGACAACAAAATCGCTAAGCGCCTAACAACAAATACGTAACAGTAACACCCAATGCAATGTGCTCATTGCGTTGAGGAGATTCATTCATTCATAAACAATCTCACTAAGTGACCTTTCCTCTCTTCTATAGCCTGTAACGAAGGGGGATCTGTCTTCTCTTTCTCTTTCTCTTTGTCAACATGGGAACTGCAGAAGAAAGAGCCATTGCTGTTATCATGGTTGGAGGCCCCACCAAAGGTACGTTATCTCCCCCAATGAACATCGATTTTTCATTCCAAATCTTGATTTTCTTAACCGCCTCATCTTTCTAATCTAATATTCACTTGGAAATTTCACATTTTTGGTTTTCTTCTGTGGAATTGGACTTGATTCAATTGTTCAATTTGGTTTGATATCAATAGGCTTCGAACAAATAGTAGAGCCACAGATCTTAGATTAGTTTAGACCTGTAGAGTGAAGTTGTTTGTTTTTTTTTTTAATTCAAATTAAAACTATTTAGCAATTATATATTATATTGATGTATTTGATTTTCTTGTGTCAAATTGGACTTGATTCGTTTTGTGGATTTCAAAATTTGGTTTCTGTGTTGTATTGCCTTTGGATTTGGAAGGTACTAGATTCAGGCCATTGTCATTCGACATACCTAAGCCACTTTTTCCATTGGCGGGACAACCCATGGTCCATCACCCAATTTCTGCTTGTAAACGGGTATGCATTCTGTAAAATTCAAAACGTGTCTATCTTGTCTGCAATGTTGTTTTCAAAATCTTGTTTGTGTTTTGCAGATTCCTAATTTGGCTCAGATTTATCTAATTGGTTTCCATGAGGAGCGCGAATTTGCATTATTTGTTTCCTCCGTCTCAAACGAGCTTAAAGTCCCTATTAAGTAAGCTGTTTCTTCCAATCATCTTATAAACTTTCAGCGGATTTCAAAATTTTTTTTCATGGTAGTTTTTTCTATTGAGATTGCATTGGTTATTTTTGTCTTCCATGCTAATAATAGATATCTGAAAGAAGACAAGCCTCATGGGTCAGCTGGTGGTCTTTATAGCTTTAGAGATCAAATCATGGAGGATGATCCGGTTTTTGTCTTTACCCATGTCTTTGTCCATTGTTGACTATAATAAATTTGCTTATCATATGTTTGCTATATGGTATGGCTGAAATGGTTTACGTGATCATGCTGATTAATTATCCAATGACATTGATCACATTTTTTGTATGGCAGTCACATATTTTTTTGCTAAACTGTGATGTTTGCTGCAGCTTTCCACTACCGGAAATGCTCGGTAATTTCTATTCTGAAATTAGACTATAACTTTATCGTCTAAGCAACTGTTTGATGCTGCTTCCTTTTCTATTCATTGTGTCATATTCCGGATTACATTTGCAGAATTGTAACTCTGAATCTTCCTTGAAATGTCTTAATAATTATTACATGGCTGGCAGAACAACTAATTGGCACTGTCTGCATTTGTGCTTGCAGATGCTCATAGAAAATATGGTGGGATGGGAACAATATTAGTTGTTAAGGTTGGACAATACAACACACAAAATTGTTATGTTGTTAGCATGAAATTTTGGTGATTAGCATTCAATTTATTTTATTTATCCATTTTCAATGTTGAAGGTTTCGCCAGAGTCGGCCAGTGAATTTGGGGAATTGGTAGCTGATCCAGTAACCAATGAACTGTTGCATTACATTGAGAAACCTGAAACTTTTGTATGTTCATAATATAAGCTTATACTGTGAATTGCCGAACAAAAGTTTGAAAATGTTTCCTCTGCTCCTGCTATTTTTTGACATCTTATTTGGTAACCAACTGAATGCAGGTAAGTGATCTAATAAACTGTGGTGTGTATATATTTACACCAGATATATTTACTGCAATTGAGGGTGTTACTACTCAGCAGAAAAATAGAGGTCAGTAAATATCCTAGGCTAAGAAAATATATCTTATAATTAACTAAACATGAACTTGCATTTAATTAAAACATCTGAAAATCTTCACACCATTCATTTGTTTCGTTTATAGGAACTTCAAGATTTGTTGAGTTTGTCATATTGTATAGAATCTCATTCTAGTTATATTGCATTCTATTTTCAGCTAATCTAAGACGTGTCTCCAGCTTTGAAGCAATGCAGCCAGACACAAGGTTTGTTGTTATAAATTATAGTTATTAAATTATTGTAGGACTTGCAATACAACCCAAATAATTTCTGAAGAGAGAAATTTTCAAATATTTTTCGATCGAAACATTCTATGATTGTCCTGATCATTTCACATCAGCAGCAGCAATTCATAAAATAACTAAGCTTAGCTTTGAAATGACTAGCAGTGCATGAAAAGGTTGAATCATGATTGGATCCTTTTCCTGAAATCAAAAGAAACTTTAAAGTTTATCAAGTTTTAAGACTTGTGAGCTGCAGAAGAGATTAGACCAGATTCATATTTTAAGTAGAAAATTTAGGTTCACTTTTAAATCCTATTTCTAACGATTAAGACAGTATGTAAAGTTAAGTTTCATTTTGAAATCAATTTCTGAGGTGCTTAAACAAAAATAACAAACTATAATAAAAGATAAAGGAGTTCAAAAGATGGTACACCAGAAAATATATTGGTTCGGCTAATTATGCCTACGGTTAGTTCTAAACAAGTATTGAGAATTTCAATATTTGAGTAAGTGTTACAAGATAATAGTCTTCCTAGGCTTAACTTGACTCAGATTCTCAAGAGTTTAAGAATTTTATATATTATTGTCTTAAACCTTCTCAAATTTAACTCGATTCAAATCACCATTAAATTTAAGAACCTTATATATTCTTGCTTCAAGCCTTCTCAGACTAAAAATGATCACTACAAGATCAAAATACAGAGCACAAGCAATGGTGCGTATAATTACATGTACAAGATCTGAAATTCTTGTTCCAAGAGATTATCAAGTGTAGGAACTATTCAGATACGTGTTTATCAACAACAACAATAAAGCCTTGTCCCACTAGGTGAGGTCAGCTATATGGATCAAATAATGCTATTGAGTTTTATCATGTATCATGTCTACAGATAGATCGTTTACATGAAATCTCGTTTGACCACTTCATGGATGGTCTTGCTAAGTTTTTCTCTGCCTTTCACCACTTGTCCATCTTTCATATCATCCACCTTCCTAACTGAGTGTTCTGTCGGTCTTCTTCTTACATATCTAAACCACTTGAGACGCGATTCTACTATTTTTTACAATAGGTACTACTCCAACTCTGTCTTTTATATATTCGTTTTTTATTCTATCCAATCACATATGACCACTCATCCATCTCAACATCTTTATCTCTACCATACTTAACTTATGTTCGTGCTCCGTTTTGGCCGTCCAACACTCTGTACCTTAAAAGTATAGCTGGTCTGATTACAGTGCGATAAAATTTACTTTTAAATTTTAAAGGCATTTTTTTGTCACATATAAAATCAGACACACTCCACCATTTTAACCACCATTTTAATCAACCTGTTTGAATCTTATAATTTATATCCTATTTAATCTTTCCATTATCTTGTATGATGCATTCAAAATACTTAAAACTTTTAACTTTTCGTAAGATATTTTCTTCAATTTTCACTTCTGTATTAGAGTTTTCCTTCGGCGGCCAAACATACATTTCATATATTCTGTCTTATTATAGCTTATGCGTAAACCATACACTTCTATAGTTTTTCTCCATAAATCTAACTTCTTATTTAAATCTTCCTTTGACTCTTCCATAAGGGCGATATTATCGGCAAAAAGCATGCACCATGGTACAGGCTCTTGGATATACTATGTGAGTACTTTCAAAACTAATGTGAAAAATGTATGGACTTAAGGATGATCCCTGGTGTAATCTTATACCAATAAGAAATTCCTGTTACACCACCTTTAGTCTTCACACTAGTTATTACACGAATATATGCGATCCTTACTCTCTTTCTTTGCAAAACCTTCCATAAGACCTTTCTTGGTACCTTATCGTACGTTTGTTCCAAATCAATGAACACCTTGTATATCTCTTTTATTACTACGATACATCTCCGTCATCCTTCTTAACAGGTATATCGCTTCAGTGGTGGACACGTCTGGCATAAAACCAAATTGGTTCTCTATTACTTGTGTCTCTTGTCTCAGTCTCCGTTCTATCACCCTTTTCCATAACTTCATAGCATGACTCATGAGTTTGATCCCTCTATAGTTTCGCAACTTTGTATATCCCCTTATTATTGTAAATAGGTATTAATGTGTTTTTTTTCCACTCATCTGACATTTTCTTTCTCGTCAAGGCACTTCCAAACTTCAATCGGAATATAATTGGATCCTACTGCCTTGCAATTTTTCATCCACTTTAGAGCTTCTTTTACCTCGAAATCTCGAATCTTTCGATAATAGTCGAAGTTTTGCTCTTCTTCCCTCGTACATAACCGACCAAGGCTCGGAAGAGTCTTCTATCCTTCATTAAATAACTCGTAGAAATAGCTCTTTCACCTTTCATTGATCTTCTCCTTTTGAGCCAAAACCTTTCCGTCTTTATCTTTTATGTACTTAACCTGATCTAAGTCTCCCGTTATTCTTTCACGTCTCTTTGAGATATATATATATATATTTTCCTTCTTTCTTGTCTAAAAACTGGTAGAGATCCTCATATATTCTTGTTCTTGCTTCACTTATAGCCACTTTTGTCTCTTGCTTAGCTGTCATATTTTTTTTCAATTATCTGCATTTTGGCATAAAAATCATTCCTTAAAGCACGCCTTTTTTGTCTTTATCTTTTCTTGTACACTTGCATTAAACCACCAGGATTCCTTATCTCTTAGTCATATCTTTCTAGATTCACCAAAATTTTCTTTTACTGTTCTTTTAATAACTTCTGTCATTTCCCTCCACATCTCTTCCGCGTTTCCATTTCCATCCTATTTTGCTTCTTCTCCTGCTCGTCTTAGGAAATTTCTTTGTCTTCCATCTTTCATCCGCTACCACTTTATCCTTGGGTTTTTTGTATGATGTCTTTTCCTTAATTTTTGCTTAAAGCGAAAATTCATGACAAGCATCCTATGTTATGTTGTTAAAAATATTACAAAGAATAACTTAGATTACAAACAGTTAAAATAACTCTTCTGGGCTAAGAAGAGTGTACCAAAGAAAGAAGAAAATATGAGAACTTGAGCATGAACATTTAGCAAGATTTTCGAGCAGCACCAAGTTCTTCTTAGTTCTTTTTTGGGCTCCGTGACATATATATAGTGAGAGTAAGCCATAATGACGTTGGAAATCTTTTTCTCTTTTCCTGTGTGCTTGAGTACACAACTTTTTTGCTTGGTATAGTACTTTTAACATACAAGAAAAATTGTTTTGTACTTATAGTAGATGACATATGACTGAGAAAGCTTTTTTTTCAAAAGCTCTAGCTTGATCAACACGCTCACATTTTAAAGCCATAATGTTTTTCGTTAGTTTGGATGCTTTTCTGAAGTCTTGTGATGACGTATTCCTTGCTTCTAGGTGTTGGAATTAAGTCTTCATATCTTTTGAGTTGGGTTAGTAACTCAAATATGCTGAGGTGTTTTCACAATAAAATGTGCCCTTCTTAGATTTTATATTTTTTTAATTGGAAGAAATGATTTAGAGAAAAAATTTATAGTATGAATGAATGGAATTTTTAAATTACATTTTTTTTCCAAAGATAATAGGTTATATTTCATTAATTATTAAAAAATGAAATACAAAGATGTCCAAAAGTAGGACAGCATAATAAAAGGTGGGAATTTCCCAAAAATACTACACTGAAGGTATTCATCCAACGGTGCGTGGTCGAAAAACGAAAAAATCTTAAAGAAGAAATAATGATAAATCAAATTGAATGCATCTAAGAGCTTGTCTCATGGAGATGACGACTTAAACTGGGAGTTCTTTGGATTTCACGGAGCAACTTGACAGAGCTTGCTAGAATGGCAGACGGCATAGAAGTAGAACCTTCAAAAATCAACTGGTTGCGAGCTTTCCAGCAGTTCCAGCAAATGATGGCAAGCAATTGAGGATTACAGTCAGCATTCTTCAACGGGTTAAGTATCTCTGTTGATGCAGTCCACCATGTCCAAAAGTCGTTAGAACTCTGAGGGGGAAGACAGTCACGAAGATAACTTTGAGACCATACGTCTTTAATTCTAGAGCAATCGATCAAAGAATGAGTGACTGTTTTCGTTGCTTCATGACAGCAAGGGCATATTGGTGATATAGATGGGATGCGATGATGAATCTGAGCAAGCACCGGAAGTCGGCCATGGAGAGCTTTCCAGATAAATAGCTTAATTTTGTGAGGCAAGTTCAACTTCCATAGATCAATCCACGGCTTTTTCTGTTGCATATAATTAGGGCAAAGCTCCAGAGGCGGATGGTAAAATAAATAGCCAATTCTT
>NC_029776.3:99982062-99991842 GCF_000817695.3 Arachis duranensis
AATAGCCTGTCTATTTGGCATGTCAGAAATCATTAAAGGATACGGAGGAGGCAGCCAAGGATCCTCAAAGGTTCGGATATCTTCACCAGTACCACAGCCCAATTAAGACTTTTTTCAACAATCTTTCGGCCTTCCAGTATGCTCCTCCATCCCCAAGAAGGTAAGACTCCAATTTCTGCCGTTATAGCATTACCATTGCTAAAGTATTTACCTCTTAAGATTTTGGATAATAAGGAAGTAGGTTGTGTTACAAGTCGCCAAAACTGTTTGCCTAAAAGCGCCAGATTTTGGATTCTGAGATCTTTAAATCCAAGGCCTCCTTCTTTTCGTGAGCGAGTCATAGTGTCCCAGCTAATCCAAGCCATCCTCCTTTCAGAACCTTTTTGTCCCCACCAGAACTGAGAAAGTAGAAAGTGAATTTCCGAAATTAAACCATCAGGCAACTTGAAGCAAGACAATGTATAAGTAGGAATAGCTTCTCCCACTGCCTTAAGCAATACGTGTCTACCACCTGACGAAAGAAGATTGCGCTTTCACCCTTGGATTCTTTTCCGAACCTTTTCTTTGATCATACTAAAAGAAGCCTTTTTCGATTTAGAGACTGTAGAAGGCAAACCAAGGTATTTATCTTGAGCCCCAATATGATTAATATTCATAGAGTTAGCCAGTAGTGTACGAGTAGTGGACGGAGTGTTGTGGCTAAAGAATACAGCAGATTTATTAAGATTTACCCTCTGGCCACTGATGCTTTCATAAGAATTCAATAAATGCAGGATATTTGAACATGCTTCAGGATTAGCCTTACAGAATAAAATGGAATCATCAGAAAACAGGAGGTGGTTGACCTTGGGACATCGCCTATGTATCTGAAGACCCTGAATTAGTCTATTTTGTTCTGCCTTGTGTAGCAAGAAGGAGAGACCTTCTGCACAAAAAAGAAAAAGATAGGGGGATAGAGGATCTCCTTGTCGAATACCTCTATTTGGTTTGAAGAAACCATAAGGTTGTCCTTCCACAATAACAGAATAAGAAACAGTTGTCACTAATTCTCGAATCCACATGATCCATCGAGAGTCAAAACCAAACTTCTCCAATATAAACCAAAGAAAGTGTCATTCCACCTTATCATATGCCTTATTCATATCTAATTTTAGCGTCATTTCATTTTCGAGACCTCTTTTTTTGTTCTTCAAGTAATGCATACACTCGTGAGCAATTAGGATATTATCAGAGATTAATCTGCCTTTAATAAAAGCACTTTGTGTAGGGCTAATTAGTCTATTCATCATACTCTGAAGCCTATGTACAAATACTTTGGAGATAATCTTGTAAAAGACTGAAGATAGGCTTATTGGTCTTACCTGAGTCATATCTTTAACATCAGAGATCTTGGGAATAAGACAGATCTGAGTGTGGTTAAAACCCTTCAAGATTCTGCCCCCAGAAAAGAAGCTCTTAACTGCTCGAAACACATCACCACTAAGAATGTTCCAGAAGCTTTGAAAAAAATTTGCTGTCATACCATCATCTCCTGGGGCATTTTGAGGATGAATGCTAAATGTTGCTCGTTTCACTTCTTCCATAGTCACTGGTCTTTGAAGCCTATGGTTCATGTGAGCTGTAACCTTAGGTTCAAAATCAGTAAACAGAGGTTCAGGGTTCTCATGACAAGTGGAGGAAAAGATGTCATTGAAATAAGATTCAGCCACAGAAGCAATACCAGCATTTGAAGTAGCCACTTCACCATCATTGCCAGTTAGTTGCCAAATTCTATTCCTTCGAGTTCGATTTCTAAATTTCTGATGGAAGAAAGCTGTATTCTGATCACCAGATTTGAGCCATTTGACTCTAGACTTATCTTTCCAATAAGATTCCTCATTTTGCAATGCTTTTTCAAGTTTGTTCTCTATTTCTGAAATGATGTCGCCTCCATGAATTCCTGCTAAACGAAGTTCCTCTAATTCCAACTGTAGTAAATCAATCTCCACCTTCGAATTAGATCTGTGTTCTTGTTGCCATTTGACAATCTTATGCCGACAACGCTTTATTTTTTGAGCTAGGATATACATGGCTGAACCATCAATCTGTTCATGCCAAACCTCTAACAATCTGCCGTATTTCATCATTGGAACACCATCTTTCTTGAAATTTGAATCGGCGTTTAGATCTTTCAGTTCTCGGATTAGAGTCTAGGATAAGAGGGGCATGATCTGAGCCTGATTCTGACAGTCTAAGAACCGTTGCATTGGGATAGAGTTGCTGCCAATCAACTCCTACCAGGAATCGGTTCAGTCTTTCCTGTATCAACTCATCACCCCTCCGTCTATTTGACCAAGTGAATGGTCTTCGACCATACCAATATCAATCAGAGAATTATCATCAATAAAACTATTAAAGGTTTCAATAGAAGAAGGAGATTTAGCACCCCCACCTTCTTTCTCCAATTGATTAGAAATGGCATTAAAATCCCCCATTAACACAATCTTACCATCAAACTGTTGGGTGACTGAAGTTAATTCAGCAAATTGAGCCATTCTATATTGATCATTTGAACTGAGATAAACACCTAGAACACCATAGGGATCATTAGAACCAGCTGTCAGAACTGATGTCGCAATGAAAAATCGACCATGCTGTAAAATCTGAACAGTGCAACCATCCCTCCATGCCATTGTCAAACCCCCTGATAATCCATCCGGATCCACAATAAATCATTCCTTGAAACCACAAGATCTTAGTTTTCCTTCAACTTGTCGAGATTGATTTTTTGTTTCACAGATAAAACCAACCTCGGGGGAGTAGGATTTGCAAATCCCTTTAAGATTGTGGATTGTCAGGGGTCTCCCCAAACCCCCACAATTCCACGAGAGCAGTTTCATATTTCTTTGGGTGCCACTTGAAGGCTGGCACCCTCCACCGTCATAGCAATTATATGAAGGTTCTGAGTCTCTGATTTGTTGTTCATGGTGTAGAGAAAATCAGAATTGGTATTCAATGATTCCAAAGAGACATAAGATATATGGAATGAGTGAATTAGAAAATGGAATGAATTAAAAGAGTAATGAATTGGGAGAGAAAACGAAAATTAGGGAGCTAAGTGAAAAAGAAATTAAGAAAAAATAAAAAATAGAAGAAGATGGAAAAGAGTTTGACGAAGAAAAGACAAAGAAAGGTGTAACCATGGAGGTGGCGCAGTGAAACCCTAGCAGAACGTCGGGCGCTAGATGAGGAGTACGTGGAATTTTTAAATTACATTTGTCTTCGTTAATGATTAAAACTAAATTCAAGATATGGAGCTCATGAGATTTTGATCTAGTAGCCTAACACTTTGGATATCTAATTACTTACCTTTCTAATTAGATATAATTTTTTTTTTTTGCATGTAGTCATTCGTATGTCTATATGTAGATGCACTTACTTTGTGCACATTTTTAAGCAGTTCCAGAGGATGAAGTGAAATTGGAAATTGTCATGAAATGCTTTCCTCGTAATTCTGCCTGAACGGAAAAATTCAAGTATGAGAAAGAAATTGAAATGTAACTACTTCTCTTATTAATGAATGTTTCTTTCTTAGGGTGGTCTTTCCTCTATACTCCCACCTTTACATCATAGGTGTTACGGTAGGTAATCGGAGATTAATAATACGGATGGCGTTTGGCAGCCCAAGTGTGTGATGGAGGAGAACTCCGGGTAGGTCCGCAACTCGGGAGGCTCCGTCCGACTTGTGCTAGCGTGAGAGTGGGGGGTGGTACCTGCAAAGACACTCCGATGCCTAAGTTAGCAAGAGTGCAAGCAGGTCTTAGAGAGTATTGGACTTAGAGATACCTGAGGGAGTGTCAGTGTATTTATAGAGATGAGCCAATAACCACCGTTGGTGTAGTGCCGTATCTTTAGGGTGGTAACCGTCCCCATTATCTTGGGGAGGTTAAGATATGGCTTTATGAGGCGGTTAGAGAGATTTTAGGGGCGGTTACTCATTTGAATGAGTGTTTATCTGCCAGCTAATCTTTCATCCGACCTCTTCTGACCAAGTCGTGGTTGACACCGACTTCTTATGTGAAGGTCGGTACTTAGCTAGGCTCTAATCCTTTAGATTAGGCCTTTTAGTTGGACCTGGGCCTTTGTATTGGGCCAGGGTATGAACAAAAATATTCGTGCTTTTTAAAAGGACAAACATCTCTTTGAAAAGTTTTATCAAACCAAATCTTAGCTTATACTTAGATATTAGTTATTAGTACTTACAACGATTTAGATTTTACTGGTTTGTATATGCAGCAACTTATTGATCGGCAATAAATTCTTAAATAGAACTTATAAATTAGTCTTTAGCCTATCAAATTAGAAAATATTATGAGTAATTAAAAAAAAATTAGAGTTTGTTAGTGTTATCTATTATCTATCATCTATTATATCTATTATTCTATTATTAAAATTGAGTTTATTTAATTAATAACATAACTAATGTTGTATGTTCTTGAAAATATTTTTTATTTTATTTTATTTTATTTATTTAAATGCATGGCCCCTCATTTTTTCTTCATGTATGAATGTATGATCACCCGTTTGGGTGTTTTTCTTCCTTTCTCGGATTTTGAGATATCCGTTTTGCACCACTGTAAGGTTGCCCCTACTCAACTCCACCCCAATTCCTGGGGTTTTTTGAAGATTTATCAGTTTATAAGCCACGCTCTGGACTTCCCGACTTCCTTGAGAATCTTCTTTTATCTTTTCCATATGACTAAGCCCTTTAGTGGGCTAAACAACAAACAACAATGGGTATCCTTCCGAGCCATTCAAGGTCGAAGGATTTTCACCCTTTTTGACGAATCTTTCCACGACTTCAAAAACTTCTTCTTCAAGGTTCAAGCTGTAGAGGGTCATCACCCCTTTTTTCTGGACGAGCATTCCTCCCCTCGCTTTCCCCTTTACTGGCTGCCGGCCACCCCTTGTGAAAAGATTGGTCTAGATGACCTAGACGAGGTGGAGGCGACCATCGTGGGGTTTTTCCGTGAAGCATGGGGGAGGGCCCCATACTTAGATACAAGAAAAATCCTTCAGGGGACGTCGACTTTTGTTCAATCTTGCATAGGTAGCGCATGCATTTCCTATTTCCGAGTTGTATTTCACCGACTTGTCTTTTATCCGACTTGTATTTTACCGACTTGTGACTTGATTGTTTCTTTTGTAGATATGGCAAAAAAGAATGCTCAAGAGTCTTACCAGAGGGTGCAGGAAGCCAAGGCAAAGTCCCGTGAGGCTTACCAAAGGGTCCAGGAAGCTAAGGCAAAGTCCCGGACTAGGTCCGGGGGTGGCAAGGCGGTCGTCTCTCCTCCTCCTCCTCCTCCTCCTCCTAGGAATGTTGGTACTCCCTCTCAACCTATTATCATCTCCTCCTCCTCAAGTTTGGCCCGACCACTCCCTTCTGCCCAACTACTCTCCGAGCCGGAGAAGAAGAAGCGCAAGACTTCCGAGTCTGGCCCTTCTTGGGAAGGTGGTGTTAAGGCGGATGCTCTTGCATTCGTCCGAAAGAACATCTATCCTCTTATAAGTATGGATGATGCTTCTGTTCGGAGACCACCTTTCCGCTCTGGCTGAAGAAAGTTTTAGGGCGGCGGGAGTTTGTGGCAAACTTTTGGATATATTCGAGAAGACTCCCCTCAGCTCCTTGGGGACTACCTCAAAGGTTGCGGAGCTGGAGGAGAGGCTTCTTTTGTTTGAAAAGCATCAAGAGGAGTCGAAGGAGGAGAGGGATAAGTTGAGGAAGGAGAGAGATGTCCTCCGGGAGAAGGAGAGCCAGCTGCGAGCCCAATGTACTATGGAGGTAAATCTAAGGAAGGCAGCCCAGGAGAGTTACCAAAGCCTATTTAAAGATATGGTGGAAGTGAAGAAGGATTTGATGAACTCTCGGAATGCTTATGCTGACTTGGAAGACTCTATCGCCGATGGCGCCGAGGAGTCTCGGAGAATTTTCCTAGAGCAGGTCAGGGTTATAGCCCCCGACTTGGATCTTTCTCCACTACATCCTGACAAAGTGGTGATTAATGGCGCCATTGTTGATCTTCCTGCTCCCGAGGTCCTTTCCGAGTCAGACCTAAAGACTCGGGGGCAGAGGATTATAGAGTCTCCTCCTCATTCTAAAGATGCTCCGAGTTCTTCAACCCTTGCTCCGACTTCCTCTTTGGCTCCTCCTCCCGGCCCTGGTGGTGTTCCTCCTGGTGGTGGTGATTCCTCTACTCCGTCCAAAAAATGACTTCTTTATTTTTGTGGCTATATGGGGGCCCGGCCTGTGGGTCCCCCTTTTTTTTTAAACTTATTTATTTGTTGGTGGTTGTGAACAATTTGCTTTCTTGGCCTTTTGAGGCCATAAACAAAATGATCCGTGCCCTTTTTTGGATAAGGGTTTTAGACAAAATAAATGCCCCTTTTTTGGATAAGGGTTTTCTAATCAAAGTAGGTGCCCCTTTTTGGATAAGGGTTTAAGTTACTTTGCGCGTGTGCATGCTTTTTTGTTTTGAATATGTTTGATCTTTTCGGAGAAACCTTTTGTTAGCTTGCATTGTTTTCCTGAGCCTTTTTCATGCAAGGCTTGTATGCAAACTTTAAACTTTTTCAGGTTTTCATATCTCTTTTGTTATCCTTTAAACTCAACTTTGCTTTAGTGAGTTTTATGACTTAGGTTATTTTTGTGATGCGCTTTTCATCTACTCGGAACTCGGTTTCCTTTTACTCGGAGTTCTTTCGAGTTTGCGTTACTCGGATTTCCTTCCGACTTGAGAATCGGATAGTTTTCGAGTTTAATACGATCAACTTGTATAACCTCTTTACGCCGACTTGTACCTCGTCGTTTTATCCTGACGACCATGTTAGGTCGGTTCATGGGATTTTCACGCTTTGTCGAGCTTAAGTCGGCGCATTTCGTAGAAAGACTTATAAAAATAGATCTTTATTAATCGGAAAGGTACCTTTTTGCTACTAAGGGTTTTGACAGCATATTTTTCCTTAGCCTCTACTATGATGCCTCGTTAAAAACCCTTCTCCAGAAAAAATCCTTTTTTGGGAAAAAATCATGAAGCTGGGAAAAGAGTACATCAGGGAGTAGAGTTCGCTTCTAGCTGTAGTACCTTTTCATATTACATGCATGCCACGACCTTGGTAACTCAGTGCCATCCAGTTCGGTTACTTTATAATAACCTTTCCCTAACACTTCCTTGATTTTGTATGGCCCTTTCCAATTTGCGGCGAGCTTTTCATCTCCTGATTTGTTGACCCCAATGTCGTTTCTGATTAGGACCAAGTCATCTACGGCGAATGTTCTTCGAATGACTTTCTTGTTGTATCTGGTAGTCATCCTTTGCTTTAATGCCGCTTCTCTTATCTGGGCGTTCTCTCGGACTTCGGGGAGCAAGTCGAGCTCCTCTTTGTGCCCCTGTACATTTCCGACCTCCTCATGGAGAATTACCCTTGGACTTTGCTCACTGATTTCTATGGGAATCATGGCTTCTACGCCGTATACTAGTCGGAAGGGTGTTTCTCCTGTGGCGGATTGGGGGGTTGTCCTATAAGCCCACAGTACTTGAGGGAGCTCTTCAGCCCAAGCTCCCTTTGCTTCCTGTAATCTCTTTTTTAAGCCTGCCAGTATGACCTTGTTAGCTGCCTCGGCTTGCCCATTGGCTTGCTCGACTTGTCTATTTGCTTGTGGGTGTTCTACCGAGGTGAACTGATGCTTGATCTTCATGCTCGCTACTAGGTTTCTGAAGGTGGAATCGATAAACTGAGTGCCATTATCAGTGGTGATGGAGTGAGGTACCCCATACCTTGTGATAATATTCTTGTAGAGGAATTTCTGACTTCTCTGGGCTGTGATTGTGGCTAGTGGTTCTGCTTCTATCCACTTTGTGAAGTAATCTATTCCCACGATTAAGTATTTAACTTGCCCTGGTGCTTGGGGAAAAGGACCTAACAGATCCATCCCCCATTTTGCGAAAGGCCAGGGAAAAGTTATACTAATGAGTTCTTCTGGTGGAGCCACGTGGAAATTCGCATGCATCTGGCATGGCTGGCATTTTTTCACAAAGTCTGTGGCATCTTTCTGCAAGGTCGGCCAATAGAATCCTGCTCGGATTACTTTTCTGGCCAGCGACCTTGCTCCGAGATGGTTTCCGCAGATCCCACTATGTACTTCTTCCAATACCTCGGTGGTTCTTGAGGTCGGTACGCACTTCAGCAATGGTGTTGATATCCCTCTTCTGTAAAGGATATTTCTCACCAAAGTATAATGTTGTGCTTCCCTTCGGATCTTTTTAGCTTCCTTCTCCTCTTTGGGGAGGATGTCGAATTTTAGATATTCGACTAAGGGATTCATCCATCCGAGGTCTAGGCCGACTACCTCAAGCATCTCTTGTTCATCTTCTGCTTTTGATACCGAGGGCTCTTGGAGAGTTTCTTGAATCAGGCTTCTGTTGTTCCCCCCGGGTTTGGTACTTGCTAACTTGGATAGGGCGTCAGCTCTGCTATTTAGATCCCGAGTTATATGCTTGACCTCGGTTTCCGCAAAGTGCCTAGGTGTTCCAAGGTTTTTTCCAAGTATTTCTTCATATTGGGGTCCTTTGCCTGATATTCCCCACTTATTTGGGAAGTCACCACTTGCGAGTCGCTGTAGATCGTCACCTTTGTGGCGCCGACTTCTTCTGCTAACTTTAATCCTGCAATCAAGGCTTCATATTCTGCCTGATTGTTTGAAGCCGGAAATTCAAATTTTAAGGAAACCTCTATCTGGGTTCCTTTTCCATCTACCAATATTATGCCTGCGCCGCTCCCTGTTTTGTTAGAGGATCCGTCTGCATAGAGTTCCCATGTAGTCGGTTTTTCCTCTTGTTCACCTGCGCATTCTGCGATGAAGTCGGCGAGGCACTGGGCTTTAATTGCAGTCCGAGTTTCATATCTTAAATCAAACTCGGAGAGTTCTATCGCCCATTGAACCATTCTCCCTGCAACATCCGTCTTTTGAAGGATTTGCTTCATGGGCTGGTTCGTACGGACTCTTATTGTGTGAGCCTGGAAGTAAGGTCGTAGCCTTCGTGAGGCTATCACTAAGGAGTAGGCAAACTTCTCTAGTTTGCGGTACCTTAGCTCAGGACCTTGTAGAACCTTACTGGTGAAATAGACCGGGTGTTGCCCGACCTCGTCTTCTCTGATCAGGGTTGATGAGACAGCTCTGTTTGCGACGGATAGGTATAGGACGAGGTCTTTTCCCGGTACTGGTCGGGTTAAAATAGGAGGTTGGCTTAAGAATTTTTTGAACTCTTGGAACGCCTCCTCACATTCCGGAGTCCATTCAAACTGGCATCCCTTCCTTAATAGGGAGAATAATGGAAGGGATTTTAGTGCCGATCCTGCCAAGAATCTGGAGAGGGCTGCAAGTCGGCCATTGAGCTGTTGAACCTCTCTCAAACAATTCGGACTTTTCATTTCTAGGATGGCTCTGCATTTGTCGGGATTGGCTTCAATCCCTCTTTGTGTTAGCATGAACCCTAGAAATTTTCCTGCTTCTACTGCGAAGGCACATTTTGCGGGATTTAGTCTCATCCCATGCAGCCTCATAGTGTCGAAGACTTGTGAGAGGTCGGTTAAGAGGTCGACTTCTTGCTTAGTTTTTACTAACATGTCATCGACGTATACCTCCATTAGGCTCCCTAGATGGGGGGAAAACACTTTGTTCATCAGCCTCTGGTACGTGGCTCCTGCATTCTTCAATCCGAATGGCATGACCACGTAGCAGTA
>NC_029776.3:99991910-99992318 GCF_000817695.3 Arachis duranensis
GTGCATCGGGATTTGGTTGTATCCCGAGTAGGCGTCCATGAATGATAGGTATTGGTACCCTGAGCTGGAGTCCACCAGGGTGTCAATACTTGGTAGGGGATAAGGGTCCTTAGGACATGCCTTATTCAGATCGGTGTAGTCGACGCACATTCTCGATTTACCATTTTGTTTTTTGACTAGCACTACATTGGCTAGCCATGTCGGGTATTTGACCTCTCTGATAAAGCCGGCTTCCAGGAGCGCCTGTACTTGCTCTTCCACTATGGAGGCCCTCTCTGGGCCGAGCTTGCGTCTCCTTTGTTGCACAGGTCGGGATCCTGGGTAAAACGAGAGCCTATGGGACATGAGCTCGGGATCAATCCCGGGCATGTCGGAGGCCTTCCAGGCGAAGAGGTCGGAATTAGTTCT
>NC_029776.3:99992458-99993789 GCF_000817695.3 Arachis duranensis
CCGGCTGGGGTCGTAGCTCTTCTCTGGTTCTTGCGCCGCCTAGTTCTATGGTGTGGACTTCTTTGCCCTTCCCTCTCAGATTTAGGCTTTCGTTATAGCACTTCCTTGCCAATTTTTGATCTCCCCTCACCGTTGCTATTCCTCCTGGAGTCGGGAATTTCATGCAGAGGTGAGGAGTTGATACCACTGCTCCGAGTCGATTAAGGGTAGTTCTGCCAATTAAGGCATTGTAAGTTGACCCTTCATCGATGACTATGAAGTCTATGCTCAGAGTCCTTGATTTTTCCCCTTTTTCGAAAGTTGTGTGAAGGGGCAAAAATCCCAGTGGTTTTATTGGCGTATCCCCTAACCCATATAGGGTGTCGGGGTAAGCTCTCAACTCTTTTTCATCTAACCCTAGCTTGTCGAAGGCGGGCTTGAAAAGGATGTCCGCCGAGCTTCCTTGGTCTACTAGGGTTCTGTGGAGATGGGCGTTGGCTAGGATCATAGTTATCACCACGGGATCGTCTTGTCCGGGGATTATCCCTTGCCCATCTTCCTTTGTGAATGATATAGTGGGGAGGTCGGGTGTCTCATCCCCGACCTGGTAGACTCTTTTGAGATGTCTTTTGCGAGAAGATTTGGTGACTCCTCCTCCCGCAAATCCTCCTGAGATCATGTGGATGTGTCTCTCAGGAGTCTGCGGTGGAGGATTTCTCCTATCCATATCATCCCTGCTTTCTTTTTCCATGGATGTCCGACCTCTCCATGAGATATCTGTCAAGCCGACCTTCTCTCGCCAGCTTTTCTATCACATTTTTGAGGTCGTAGCAGTCGTTGGTGGAGTGACCATATATTTTATGGTACTCGCAGTACTCGCTGCGGCTTCCCCCTTTTTTATTCTTAATAGGTCTTGGGGGTGGCAGCCTTTCAGTGTTGCAAATCTCTCTGTATACATCCACTATAGAAGTCTTTAAAGGAGTATAAGAGTGATACTTTCTGGGCCTTTCGAGACCGGGTTCTTCCTTCTTCCTGACTTCCCTTTCCCTCTCCCTAGAGGAGGAAGTAGGTCCAGATCGCGAACTCGGGTCTCTTAGCTTTGCATTCTCTTCCATGTTGATGTACTTTTCGGCCCTTTCTTGTACATCACTTAGAGAAACGGGGTGTCTTTTAGATATGGACTGTGAGAAGGGGCCTTCTCTAAGTCCATTGACTAACCCCATTATTACTGCCTCTGTGGGCAGGTCTTGGATCTCTAAACATGCCTTATTGAACCTTTCCATATAGGCTCGTAAAGACTCTCCGACCTCCTGTTTTATTCCCAAGAGGCTCGGTGCATGTTTTACTTTATC
>NC_029776.3:99994254-100019322 GCF_000817695.3 Arachis duranensis
TGGGGGGTGGTACCTGCAAAGACACTCCGATGCCTAAGTTAGCAAGAGTGCAAGCAGGTCTTAGAGAGTATTGGACTTAGAGATACCTGAGGGAGTGTCAGTGTATTTATAGAGATGAGCCAATAACCACCGTTGGTGTAGTGCCGTATCTTTAGGGTGGTAACCGTCCCCATTATCTTGGGGAGGTTAAGATATGGCTTTATGAGGCGGTTAGAGAGATTTTAGGGGCGGTTACTCATTTGAATGAGTGTTTATCTGCCAGCTAATCTTTCATCCGACCTCTTCTGACCAAGTCGTGGTTGACACCGACTTCTTATGTGAAGGTCGGTACTTAGCTAGGCTCTAATCCTTTAGATTAGGCCTTTTAGTTGGACCTGGGCCTTTGTATTGGGCCAGGGTATGAACAATAGGTTTTCATTGGACTTGACAGTGACAAAGGTGAGAGGGACACTGCAACTTATAATGAATTTTAACTTTATTTAAAAAAAAAAGAGTAAAACCCCACTATGGTCTTTAACTATTTCGTTAACTCTCATTTCGCCCCTCATCGATTGGAAAATGATATTGCGGCTTCCTAATGATTAATTTCGTTAGACATTCTACTCCTTCCGTTAATATTTTCATCCATAGTTAACGGATTTTGCCTATATATCACGTTAGTTGATGACGTGTCAAGGAACCATTCCAAAGGAAAAAATGCTTCCTGCTATGTCAACAATATGCTGCAGTAAAATAGGACAATTAAATTCCTGAAAAATCTTGTAGGAGATACTTAAACCCCTAACTAATTTAAACATAAATCTATAATGAACCATGAAGTAGGACAAGTATCCCTAAATTTCAACAAGTCATTGTACCTGCTATTGCACTAATTGTTGGCCTTGGTTGGTAGTAGCCTTAGTTCCTTGCTGCTGATTCTTATTCTTCTGTTGCAAAGATCCTATTTGATGACATGTGCAAAAAAGGGTTGGTCTCGAATGGTGTTACTTTTACCATTTTGATTGATGGACAATACAAATATGAAAAATTGAATTGGCCTAGAAGAATTTTCAGGTAATGATCAATTAAGGCATTAGGCCGGACTTGATCACGTGCAATATGCCGATCAATGGCCTTTGTAAGATCCGCGATTTGAAAGAAGCTAGAGAACTTGTGAACGAGATGAGTAAGAGATGTTTAAAATCAAACAAGATCACGTTCATAACATTAATAGATGGATATTACAAAGAGAGGACATAAAATTTGTATTGGAGATCAAGAAAGAAAAATTGAAAGGGATTGAACTTGATGAGGTAGCTTTTTTACGCTCATATAAGGACTTTGTAGAGAAAAAGAAAGAGAAGGAGGAGCAAGGAATTGAGGCTGTTGTCAACCAAGGCCAGTAACCAGTGCAGCAAATACAATGGCTTGTTGAAATTTAGGGATATTTGTCCTATTTACAAGAATAAGGGAGATATACAGAGTTGTCAAAATTATAGAGAGATCAAACTCATGAGCCATACTATGAAATTATGAAAAAAGGTTATAGAATGAAGACTGAGACAAGAGACAAAAGTAACAGACAACCAATTTGATTTTATACCAGACAGATCCACCACTGAAACTGCATACCTGTTACGAATGATCATGGAGAGGTATCGTAGTAATAAAAGGGATTTACATATGGTATTTTTTGATTTGGAAAAAGCGTACGCTAGGGTGTCTAGGGAGATCTTATGGAAGCTTTTGGAAAGGAAGAGAGTAAAGATCACATATATTCGTTCAATTAAAAACATGTATGATAGAGCTACAACTAGTATGAAGACTCAAGGTGATGTGACAGAAAAATTTTCTATTGGTATAGAATTACACCAGTGATCATCCTTAAGGATATACCTTTTCACATTAGTCTTAGAAGTTCTCACAGAGCATATCCAAGAGCCTGTGCCATGGTGTATGCTTTTTGCTGATGATATCGTCTTTATGGGAGTCATGAAAAGACTTAAATAAAAAGTTAGATTTATGGAGAGAAGTTTTAGAAAAGTGTATGGTCTCGGCATAAGCCGTAGCAAAGCGAAATGTATGGAATATAAGTTTGGCCGTCGAAGAAAAAACCCTAATATAGAGGTGAAGATTGAAGAAAACATCATAAGAAAAGTTAAAAGTTTAAGTATTTTGATTGCATCATACAGGATAATTGAAAGATTGAATATGATGTAAATCATAGGATCCAAACAAGTTGGTCAAAATAGCGGAGTGCGTCTAGTTTTATGTGACAAAAAAGTGCATTTAAAATTTAAAGATAAATTCTATCGCACTATTATCAAATCGGCTATACTTTATGGTACAGAGTGTTGGGCTGCCAAAGGAGCACGAACATAAGTTAAGTATGCCAAAGATGAAGATGTTGAGATAGATGAGTAGTCATACGCAATTGGATAGAATAAAGAACGAAGATATGAGAGAGAGATCACCCAGTCAAAATGGTGGATGAGATGGAAGATGGATAATGGGTAGAAGATAGAAGAAGACCTAGAAACACCATCTATGAGGTGGTCAAACAAGATTTACATGTAAACGGTCTCTCTGTAAACATGATATATGGTAGAGTTCAATGTTGTCGTTTGATCCATGTAGCCAATCCCACCTAGTGGGACAAGACTTTGTTGTTATTATTGTTGTTGTCCTACTTCATGGTTCATTATGGATTTATATGTCTATGTTTAAATTAGTTAGGAATTTAAGTGTCTTCTAAAATTTTTTAGGGGTTTAATTTTCCTATTTTACTGCAGCGTATTGTTGACACAGCAAAGGACGTTTTGTTCCATGTAATGGTTCCTTGACACATCATTAGTTAACGTGATACATAGGCAAAATCCGTTAGCTCTAGATGGAGATATTAATGGAGTGGGTAGAATGTTTGGCGAAATTAATCGTTAGAGGCCACAATATCATTTTTCAATCGACGAGGGGTGGAATGAGAGTTAGGAAAATGGTTAAGGATCGAGATAGGGTTTTACTCTAAAAAAATGCCGATAACAAAAATTGAACTATATGTAAACTCAATATATAATTTCTAGTGTACATCATAAAATTATTATTCATCAGAAAAGATCTTGAAATTCATGATTATTACAAATAAAAATGAGAAGAGTTACTAACCTTGATCCATGATGACAATGGTAGTAGAAAGAATTCACTTTGTCTATTCCTTTGCCTTTTTAATTCTTTCTTTAATTAAGTTATTGATGGTGAATAAAGAAAGACTTTATTCGTAGGAAGAGAGGACTGAATTCTGGTTTGATTTTTATAAAAACTAACTTCTATAAAGTTGGTTACATTTTTTAAATAATCATATAACTTTCTTTATTTTATTATTTAATTAAATATTTATTAAATCAATAAAGTAAGATACATCATACACGAGATATAATATAATTTTTACATTCTCCCACTTGGCTCATATGTCGTTATTTCAATTGATGGTTTAAGAAATACATTTATCATAATACGCATCTCTAAGCAATTACATGCATAGCTTAATTTATAATGATAAAAATAGAACTAACATGAGTCATAGCGATTGTACGTCACCTATTCAACATAGTCACATTTTTAACATGAGCCATAATGAGGAAGTATATAACATAGTTAGTCCAACAATAATATCTTTATTGTAAGACAATACCTGCTTATTCTAATCCTATTATGGATACAACAAATTGAAAAATCAGGTAATACAGAAACATTAATTCATTTAAGCTCAAATTGTCAATATTCATACAAAACAAACTTCATTAAACATATATTGATTCTATAAACACATAATACCAATCTTTTCAATAGGACTAGTAAATGTTTTGGGCAGTAACTCTTTAGTTAAAGGATCAACAACCATAATATTGGTGTTAATGTGCTCTATTGACACTCTTTGTTTCTGAACTTCTTTAATGATAAAGTATTTCAATTCCATATGCTTAGCATCTTTGGAATACTTTTCGTTTTTAGAAAAGAAGACTACTACAGAGTTATCACAATAAATTTTCAACGGCTTAGTAATACTGTCAACAATTTCAAGCCCTGAAAAGAAGTTTCGCAACCACTTAGCTTAAATCATGGCCTCAAAACATGCCACAAATTCAACTTCCGTTGTAGAAGTAACAATTACTGACTACTTCACACTTTTCTATGATATTACTTCTCCAGCTAACAGATACAAATGACCAAAAGTATATTTTCTTGTATTTACGCAACCGGCAAAATTTGAATTTGAATATCCAATCACTTTAAGGTGATTATATCTTCTATAAGTAAGCATGTGTTCATTTGTCTCCTGTAGATATCTTAAAATTTTCTTTGCATCTTTCCAATGATCCAATTTTAGGTTACTTTGGTATCTATCAAGCATACATCAAACTCTCAACAACATATACATATGGAATTCTTTCCATCTGTTTCCGTCCCAAATCATTCTTTGGACATTACATGAGACTAAACGTGTCTCCTTTTTGAATTGGAACAGGTGATGCTGAGCAGTGTGTCATTCTAAATCTCTCTAATACTTTATTAATATATGATTTCTGAGACAATCCTAATAGTCCTTGTGATCTATCTCAAAATATTTCAATTCCAATCACATAATTTGTCTTATCCATATCTTTCATTTTAAAGCTATTAGAGAGATATTTTTTAATCTTGCTTAATAGACCAAGATCATTAGATGCAAGCAAAATATCACTAATATATAGAACTAAAATAATAAATTTACTCTCACTGACCTTAAGTATATATACTAATCAACAATATTTTTCTTAAATCCAAAAGTTAGAATAGTATCATTAAATACCGTTGATAGTGATTTCTTAAGTTTACATAACATGTGCTTTTTTCTTTCAACTAAAAATTCCATTGGTTGGTCCATGTAAACATCTTCTGAATTTTCATTAAAAAAGCAATTTTTACATTCATTTGGTGTAATTGTAAATCATAATGAGCCACTAAAGCAAGATAATTCTTAAAAAGTCTTTTATAAAAAACTGGTGAAAAGTCTATTTGTAATTAATATCATCCTTTTTGACTAAAACCTTTGACAACAAGACAAACCTTGTAGCGTTCAAGGTTGCCATGAGAATTACACTTAGTCTTAAAGACCTATAGACACCCAACTCTCTTGCATCTTTTAGGTAATTCCACCAGGTTCCATACTTTATTTGTACCATTGATTTAAACTCATCTTTCATGGCGTCTAACCATTTTATCAGCATTATTACCATTAATGACTTATGAGAAAGAAAGTGGATCATTAACAATACTCAAAATCAATTTCTAACTCTTGTAAATACACCACATAGTTATTAGAAATAACAAATCTTTTTCTTTAAAATTTTCATAACACCATTTCTTGTGATTCTATTATCGGCTCTTCATTAATCATGGGAATAATAAGTTCTTGTTCCTCTTGATTGTTATTTAGTCCAACAACAACAGGATTAGTAATCTATTCATGTTAATTGTTATTGGACTCAATAACATGTGGAATAACAACTCTAGAAGTAGAAGTACAAGTTGAAGGAACTTGTATTCTTACTTCTTTAATCTCCACATTTTGTGAAGTTGTACTTCCACTGGTCTCGTCATTCTCAATGAAGTGTGCATTGTCAGTTTTAACTATTTTTGTACTATGAGTAGGACAATAAAATCTGTACCCTTTTGATTTTTCTGGATAACCAATGAAATATCCACTAATTGTTCTTGCATCAAGTTTTTTTTCTTGTGGATTATAAACTCTTATTGCTCCTGACATCCCCATACATATAGATGCCTTAAACTAGGTTTTCTTTCGGTCTATGACTCAAAAGAAACTTTAGGAACTGTCTTACTAGAAACCCTATTCAATAAATATATCACAGTTTTTAAAACATACATCCACAATGATATAGGTAAAGATGCATTACTTGTTATTGTCCTAACCATTTCTATTAAAGTACGATTTTTGTCTTTTTGATACACCGTTTTGTTGAGGTGTACCTAGCATTGTGTATTGAGCATATATACCACATTTTTCAAGAAATTTAGCAAATGGACCTGGATTTGTCCTCTTTTATCATATCTTCCATAATATTCACCATCTCTATCAGATCTGATGATTTTCACCTTTTTGTTCAACTGTCTTTCAACTTCATTTATATAAATTTTTAAAGCATTAACTGTTTGAGATGCATCATAAAATAGATAAATATAACCATAACGTGAATAATCATCAATAAAAGTGATAAAATATTTTTTTATTGAATGAGTTTACATCAAAGGGTCTACACATGTCAATGTGTATAATTTCAAGAAGTTGGGTACTTTTTGTAGCTCATTTCTTTGTGTATTTTGTTTGCTTTCCTTTAATATAATCCACACAAATATTAAGATCAGTAAAATCCAAATTTGTAAGGATGTCATTCTTTATCAATTTGTCCATTCTTTTTTTTGGAAATGTAACCTAAACATTTATGCCACAAGCAAAACGTTCATTCACTAAATTATGTTTAGTGCCAACTTTATGATGCAAAGTCACAAGTGATTCAGCATATAAATCATCAAAGTTAAATTTATATAAACTATCAGAAAGTATGCTAGATCTAATAATATAGTTGTGCTTAAACAAACTGAAACAACTATTATCGAAATTAAAGGAGTATCTAGTAACATCAAGTTTAGATAAAGAAACTAAATTTTCAGAAATACTTGGTACATAAAAAATGTCTAGCAAATCTAAATGAAGTCCAGTGTCAAGAATCAAACTATAAGCTCCAATAGCTTCTACTGGAACTTTATCTTTATTTCCCATGTAGACAAACTTTACATTTGGCCTTATGGTTCGGGTTGTAAAGAATCCTTGCATAAATTTAGAAACATGAGTTGTACCTCCAGAATCAATCCACCATGTATTCTGAAGAACTTCAATTAAGTTTGATTCAATAGATATATAAGCATAATTAAGTTTAATACCTTTCTTTTCAAACTAAGTCTTCCTCTTTAGACAATCATTTTAAAAGTGTCCAGATTTCTTGTAAAAATGATACTTGTCTTTCTTCTGGATTTCAGAAAAGGACTCAGCCATCTTTAATTTATGGCCCTTTTTCCTTTCCATGCTTTTTTCCAACTTTCTTCCCAACTCCTTGATAGTTCAAGTAAAGGATGGAATGATTTCCTTGATTCTTAAAGTCTGGTTTCCTCTTGAACTAACATGCTATGCAACTCATGCATATTCTATTGTCCTTCATGGTATTATAGTTCATTTGGAAAGAACTATACTCAGATGATAATGAGTTCAAAATGAACTGTACAAAAAAAATTTTATCCGCCTCCATTTCTAAGGACTTAAGTATTGTTGCAATATTTGTCATTTCAATGACATGCTCATGCATAGTACGGAACCATCAAATTTTAGGGTGGTCAAAGTACCCATTAATGTCTCAACAAGAGACATATCAGTAGTTTGGGAAGGACTTGATGTTTGTTATGCTCATTTGTATGAACATAAGACTATATCTGTTTGACTTTTTTCAAACTTTATAATGAGCTTTTTTTTCATTACTACTAAGAACAATAATAGCAACAGATTTCTGAATTTGAAGTGCCAAATCAAGATCCAATACACTAAGGTGAAATTAGACTTGTTCATACTAATAAAAAAAATTCAGCCCATTGAATATTGGAACAGACATAGCATGCGAATGTAATGCAGAATTGCTACAATTAACACATACTTAATATTAACACTAAGTCATAAGATAACACATTATTCAGATTCAAAAAGCATTTATAGAAACATTCAAAGTATATTAATGTTCTCCTTTAAGTGATATATCAAATATACAATAACACAATAATATTAATAAACTTAACTTTACTTAGCAAAGATACATGCACCAATTAAAAATATTTAATATCTTTGAATTTTTAGATACTAGTAATAGCACACATATATGCCTACAATCATATTCATTAATTATAAGATCAACTAATCAACCTTTGGGTGATCCTTAAATATTTCATAACAATGAACTTTAATTAACATATAAATAATTATCATTTAATATCTATTTTATATGTAATTGACACAAATTTATAAACTTGAAATTAACTAAAATTTTTAGATTTGACCATTTTAGTGATTAATAAATCTCAAATTTTTAATACAAAACTTTCTTTTATTATTACGAAAATAAAAGACAAAATCATACTGCATATACATTCATTTACTAAATAAAATATATGATTACTAAAGAAAGCAAAATCTACTGTTTATAATGGTCAATTATGCATGTGAACATGATATGCAAGCATAAATACATAATAGCGTAGCGTAACTTCACGAAAGTAATATGCCATGCCTTGATCATTTAATTCATACGACATTCATCATATATATGTGCAAACATTGTAATCCATTATGATCATATAAATATCTTGCAATAAACAATCATACACGAAAACATGTAAACTGAAAATATAGTTACAAGTTCCTATAACTACAAATTTCATGTTACATTAGTTTTGCAGTAAAAATTTTATTTTTATGGATAATCACAAATTTCATAACCTAAAAGCTTTAATACCACATGTAAACTAAATATATAATTTCTAGTGTACATCATAAAATTATGATTCATAACTCATAAGAAAAAGATCTTGAAATTTATGATTATCACAAATAAAAATGAGAAGTTACTAACTTTGATTCATGATGAGAATGGTATTAGGATGAATTCACTTTGTCTATTCCTTTGCCTTAATTCTTTCCTCAATTAAGTTATTAATGGTGAGTAAAGAAGAAAGACTTAATTAGTAGGAAGAGAGGACTGAATTCTAATTTTCTTTTCATAAAAACCAACTTCCATCAAGTTGGTTACATTTTTTAAATAACCATACAACTTTCTTTATTTTATTATTTAATTAAATATTTATTAGACCAATAAAATAAGACATATTACACACATGAGACATAATATAATATAATTTCTTACACTTTAGACCTTTTGATCATAAAAGTTCAAACAGCATATTATAAATCATGTCTCATAGAAGTTTAAGTTGTTAGGTATAGGCAAAGTAAGAATTTAATTTTGTTTTGATATGAAGTCATAATGTGTTTTTCCAAAAGTACTCCATGTACACTAAAAATCAACCACTAAATCACCCACCATGTATTTATATATATTTATATTGATTCACACATTTTTCCAACTAAATAATCATTTATCAGAATAATAGAATAACAAAATCTGCAATGGATGAATAATCAAACTTGTGTACAGTAGTCTAACCAACTCTTTTATAAGATGTCAAATCCATGTATCTATTCTCAGTATCCAATTCATGTAGCATGGTTCATTTTTAGTCGTGCATAAATATATTGTTTGGAATATTTTCCACATGGCATCATTTCCAAATAACTATGAGGTGTATGGTTCAGTGGCGACATAAAATATTGTACAAGTAATACATTTCACACAAGAAACATAAAAGGTTCTAATTCTTTAGTATAGAATCATTTATGGTGGAGAAAAAATATAAGAGAAGAAAAGAGAATTAAACTATTGGATACATAATTAAACTATGATATGCATAAAACAACTTGAGCGAAAAGAAAAAAAAAAAGACAAGGTACTTTTACAAGAAACATGGTAATTGGGCAACACAAGGTTCCACCCCTGCTGCTGGGGTATGATGCATGGTAGATGCATCAGAATGCCAGTACCAGGGAGAAAGAATTTTTTCTTATTTCAAAACCATTTGTAATTGTTTTTTGTGTATAATTTTATATATAGGATCTACTTCTTTTGGTACAACTTGAGCCTTGTGAATAACGAGCTATTGCCTGCTTCATTTCTCTCTTTTAGTCTCTCAGCTTAGCGTTCATAATTGAGGATATATTTTTCATCACATATTGAGATCATTAAGCTTTTGGAAGAAATAAATCAATAACATACAGCGAGAGTTTACTTTCTGTTTTGTAGCATTAGAACCATGGTTCATTGTCACATCTGACTTTGAAGAACTCTTCTGCAGGAATCTTTCTTCCGATTATGTCAGATTGGATCAAGATATCCTCTCACCTCTTGCAGGGAAGAAACAGTTATACATTTATGAAACCAAAGACTTCTGGGAACAAATCAAAACTCCTGGGTATGCCCGAGTAATAAGTTACTTGTTCATAGTTTCCTTAATGGGGAATTATCATTAGAAATGATGACTTAATTTCTGCAGAATGTCCATAAAATGTTCTGCCTTGTATCTTTCCCAATTTCGTCCCATCTCGCCACAACTATTGGCAAATGGAGATGGTATTAAGAAAGCCAGCATCAGTGGTGATGTTTATATTCACCCATCTGCTAAAGTGCATCCAACAGCAAAGGTTAATGTTTAAGAGCTTTGAAAATAAATAAATAAAAACAAATATTTTATAAAAAAAAAATCATCTGCCACATTAGATACCTTATGGCATGCAAAATTGCAAATTGACTTATGCAAGTGTCATTGAACAGATTGGCCCTGGTGTATCAATATCTGCAAATGCTCGTATCGGAGCTGGTGCAAGGCTCATAAATTGTATCATCCTAGATGATGCAGAAATTAAGGTTGGTTTACAATGTTATCAGTTTGAAATGCATCACCATTTCCACTATGTTGTTTTATATTTTGTTTTGTTTAACAGGAGAATGCTGTTGTCATTCATGCAATTGTCGGATGGAAATCTTCTATTGGACGCTGGGCCCGTATCCAGGCAAGTTTATAAATTTTGATTTTGATTCAAATAATTCTGAAAACTAAACCCATGTTTTGTGTTCTCTCTTAGAACAATGTACACCATCTGTATATCTGATAGATTGAGGCAATTAGAAACTTAGAATAATTCATTATAATGTCATTAACTTTGGAAAGTAGATATTCACATTTATGAATAGTACTACACACATCTTCAGCCCGAGCACTAGAGCATAATCTGCTACTACATCGAATAACATTAAGCGTAGAAAAGGCATGGCTTAGTTTGCTTTATTTTTCGAAGAAATGCTTAACAACTAGCATTTAGTTGTAATATGATTTTGACAAGAGATATGTTATTTGTACTCATTCTGGTTTCATACACTGAGCCAATACATACCACTATCATTCTGATAGGTAGCGTTTGTTTTGAGGTACTTAGACAGGGATTGAGAGACTGAGACTCAGTATCATGTTTATTGGTTCAGAGACTGATACTAAAATTTTTATCTCTGTCTCCAAAATTTCAGTATTTCAATACCTCCAAAAAGTGGGGACACAGAGAACTAAAATTTTTAGAGATGAAGACTGAAACTTTAATAACATTTTATACCTAAAATACTTTCATTTCAATTAATTAATTTCAATTTCATCCTTTGTACAAATTAAATTAGAGTTTCATTCTTGTTTCAATTTCTGTCTCCCATTTTGCAGCAAACAGAATATTGAGATTTATTTCAATCTCTGTGTCTTAGTCTCTGTCTCTCAGTTTCAGTCTTTCTGTTTCTATCTCTCCACCAAACATTACCATAGAGCGTGAGATCCACATGACATGGGATGGGTCACACACCCCATCCAATAATGGAAACTTTTGTCAAACCAATATATGGCATAGACACCTTCATAAAGAAATGGGTTGTTGTCAAACATCCCTATGACTATAACCGAATCATTTTAAATCTTGGACAACATTGAAATTTAACATTATATGCTTTTGTTGGCCTCATATCAAATGTAATTTCCAATTAAGAAATCCATTCCCCGAACTAGCCTCTTGCATTTTTATAATCAATCATGTTGACGGCAATGTGCCACATTCATTACCTCTTGACAGTGTTACTTCATTGCATTTTCACCTTCTATCGTTATATTTCATTTATTTTTCAATGTATCGGCTAACTTGATAAAACAATTCAGGCTAGCGGAGATTACAATGCAAAACTTGGGGTTACTTTGCTTGGTATTTTTCTTAACCACCTCTGAATATTGTTTCTCATTTATTTATTTTTATCCTAAATATTTTCTTGATGTTAAGGAAGTATGAAAGAGAAAAATTAAACGTACTAATTGTGCGAATTTTGCTCGGTTAATTTGGTGAATCCAGGAGAATCTGTGATAGTTGAGGATGAGGTTGTGGTTGTTAATAGCATTGTCCTTCCACACAAGACCTTAAATGTGAGAGTTCAAGATGAGATTCTTTTGTAAACTCCCTTATTGCTTTGCTCCTAGTATTGGCCTCTTCTTTTGCTTGTGATCTTGCATGGGATTATGTATGATTTCTAGTTTTGAAGCCAAAAATGGCTACATTTGTGCTTAGTACTCGATTCCATGCACACATCAGCGGTGCTATCAAATGAAATTATTAGCAAGTATATGACATTTCTTCAGCCATTTTCTTATAGTAGATATTAAGTTTTACAAAACTACTATATGGACACAAAATAGTCATTATGTATTTGTGTATAAATATATGTGGTGTTTAATTTATTTTTAATATATATTTTATATTTCAATATATATTTTATACATGTGACTGATTTGGTAGCTAATTTTTAACGTATACATTGCATGGTTGTAATTTTGCATTGAATGGCATTTTAATAACTAGTTCATTTCAATAGTTAATCTATAATAAATTAACGGGTTAAGTACTTTTTTCGTCCCTAAGGACTGGGGTGAAAATCAAATTCGTTTCGGACCTTTTTTTATTAAAATTATCATCAACGTTACTAAACGTTTTAAAATCATTCTTTTCATAAAAAATAATAATGCTTTGACGATTTTGCCCTTAAAACAAAAACAAAAAACCCCTCTCCCCCACCCTCATCACTAACCCCCTGTCCCCCTGCATCAACGCACATCTCTTTCTCTCTCACTCTTTCTCATCTCTAACACCACCCACTACCTTTAACTCTAACACCAATCATAACTCTTTATCTATCACAATGTCAGCCACCCTGGCACCCTCTCATCTAAACAACAACAATAAATGACAATAGCAATTCAATTTTAAAGCGAAAATCACAAACGGTTAAGCGGCAGTGGAATTAGTTAGATGGAGTGTGGAAGAGCTTAATGGCTTCGAATACCGGCGTCATCTCAAGCAGAATTTGGTATCACCGGAATAACACCTACACTTGGTAGGCTCCAACGGCAGAAACGACGAACCAACGACAACCACGATGAACTAGCAGCAACAACGGCGAACGCGGCAATAACCCCTCCTTCTGTCGCATACCTTCTCTCTCTCTCTCTCTCTCTCTTCGGTGAGCCAGTGGCAGCAGCGGCTTTCCTCCTCGTTGTACTTTCCGTCGCATTTCTAAACCCTCACTTTCTTTGTTGGGGCTTGTTGAGGTCTGAGTGTGGTTTTGTGTTGGGTGTTGGGTTGTGTTGGATAAGGGATTCAAGTGGAAAGAGTTAAGGATAATTGGTGCTGGTGGTGGTGGGTGGTGGTGGAAAGAGAGAAAGACAGAGAGAGAGAGATGATGATGAAGATGCAGGGGGACAGAGGGAGTTAGTGGAAAAGAGGTTTTTTATTTTTGTTTTAAGGGCAAAATCGTCAAAGCATTATTATTTTTTATGAAAAGGATGATTTTAAAATGTTTAGTAACGTTGAAGATTATTTTAATTAAAAAAAGGTCGGGGACGAATTTGATTTTCACCCCAGACTTTAAGGACGAAAAAAGTATTTAACCCTGAATTAATTTTTTCTATTAATCTGTATGATAAATTGAGCTCACCTACTCTTGTTACAATTATATAGCTGAAACTAAAGAAAATCTTTTCTGTTAAGCGATGAACTCACCTCACATTTTATGTGATATGGAACGTAACCCAAATTAAGATAGAAAATTAAAGAAAGGGACTTCTCTACTTCAATTTGATTTTCTGATGCAACAGTTAAGGGAATCATTCTACTTCTCTCGTTCATATCTAAGTTTCTTAAAAAAATTCATTCACCAAAAATTAAGGGAGAAAAAGTGGCTATCATGTTTTAAAATGTTTTTATACCTCATAAGTTTAAAATCCTAACCCATAAGTTCACTAAAATGAAAATGGGTCAAATCATAACTAGGCCTAAAACAAAAAAAACAAACTAAAATAAAATAAACATAAAATAAATACTAATAAAGTGATGTCTATTTAATTCATCTTGACTAATAAGAGTCTTCAATGCATCTTGTAAATAGTAATACGTTTGACTTTCCATAATCGTTAATCATTGTCTTGCTCAATTCTTGATGCATCTCCTGAACAAATGATTTAGCCATGTTTGCAAAACCTTCTTTTATTCTCTTACTTGTTACTCTTGTAATTGGACCGATTAGCATATGACAGTTCTCAGTTTGTCCCACAGAGCTCGTATCATTCCCTTCCTCTTGAAAAAGATTTCATCCTTGAATCTGCATCCAAATTAAAAAGAGATAGGTCAGAGACATTAAAAGTAGCTAACACATTATACTCATTTGGAAGGTCAATCTTGCAAGCATTGTTATTGATCCTTTCGAGCATTTGAAATGGACCACCACCCCTAGGGGTCTAACTTGAATTTTCTTTGAGTAGGAAACCTCTCTTTTCTCAAATGAACCCATATCCAGTCACAAGGTTCAAAAACAAATTGCGTCAACCTTTATTCACCCTTTGAGCTGTCAACCTGTTTTTCTTTTCAAACAACTCACTTGCTTTCAAGTGCATTACTTTAACCTTTTTAGCTTTACCTTTTGCATCTAAACTAACAAGATCACTCAAAGACAAAGGTAATAAGTCCAAAATAGTTAAATGATTAAAATCATACACAAGTTCAAAAGGAGAAAAATCTATAGAAGAATGAATGATTCTATTATAAGCAAACTCAATAAAAGGTAAACAATCTTTTCAAGGTTTCAAATTCTTGCCAACAACAGCACGTATAAGGTCCCTAATATTCTATTTACTACTTCAATTTGACCATTAGTCTAAGAATGAGAAGTAGTAAAGTATAATAATTTTGTGTCTAATTTACCCTATAAAACTTTTCAAAAATGACTCAAAAATTTTACGTCACGATCAATAACAATAGTTTGGAAAACACCATGCAAGCGCACAACCTCTCTAAAGAACATATCAGCGATATTTGTAGCATCATCAATTTTATGGCATGCAATGAAATGAACCATTTTACTAAACCTGTCTACCACAACAAAAATTCTATCTCTACCATTCCTAGTTCGAGGCAAACCAAGAACAAAATCCATAAAAATATCAATCCACGGATGCACAAGAACAGGTAAGGGGGTATACAAACCATGTGGTAAAAACTTAGATTTACCCTATTTATATGCAATACACTTAACACAAAATTTTTCAACATCTCTACGCATGTGTGTCCAGTAAAAATATTCAGATAATACATCCAATGTCTTATACACACTAAAATGACCCATCAAACCCATTATATGATTCCAGAACAAATAAGTCCCTCATAGAACAAGCAGGCACACAAATTCTATTACCATGAAATAGAAAACTTTCATGTCTATAAAATTTGTTAAATGCACCATATTCACAAGAGGCATAAATAGAAGAAAAGTCAGAATCAGTTGCATATAACTCATTTAAAAACTCAAATCGTAACAACTTAGAAGTAAGTATAGTAATCAAAGCATATCTCCGAGATAAAGCATCAACAACGACATTTTCTTTACCTTGTATAAAGGTAATCACATAAGAAAATGTATCAATGAGTTATACCCATTTAGCATGTCTTTTATCAAGCTTATCTTGTCCCTTTAAGTGCTTCAAAGATTCATGATTCGTGTGAATCACAAACTCCTTAGGTAAGAGATAGTGTTGCCAAACCTCCAAAACCCGAACCAAAGCATATAATTCTTTGTCATAAGTTGAATATTTGCACTGAACTAAATTCAACTTTTCACTAAAAAAGGAAATGGCTCGTTTTTCCTTCATCAAATCAGCGCCTATACCAATCCCAAAAGCATCACATTTGATCTCAAAGGTTTTATCAAAGTTTGGTAAAACAAGAATAGGAGCAAAACACAAAATTTTTTAGAGTATGAAATGCAATTTCTTGTTCCTTTTCCCATTTAAATCCAACATCTTTTTTGATAACCTCTGTGAAAGGCATAGCAATGGTAGAAAAATTTTTCACAAATCTCCTATAAAATCCAACTAACCCATGAAAATTTCTTACCTCAGAAGCATTCTTAAGCGTTGGTCATTCATGAATAGCCTTCACCTTTTTCTCTTCAACCTCAATTCCACTCACACTCACAACAAAAACCAAGAAATACAACTCGATCAATATAAAATGTGCACTTTTTAAGATTGGCATATAATTTTTCTTTTTGAAACACTTCCAAAACAGGTAAAACATGTGACAAGTGGTCAGCCAAAGTGCTATAAATGAGAATATTATCAAAATAAACAACAACAAATTTACCCAAAAAATTCTCGCAAAACATGGTTCATTAGACGTATAAAAGTATTAGGTGCATTAGTTAGCCCAAAAGGCATTACTAACCACTCATATAACCCATGTTTTATTTTAAAAGCGGTTTTCCATTCATCTCCTAGTTTCATTCTAATATGATGATACCCACTTTTCAAATCAATTTTAGTGAATATACATGCACCATATAACTCATCAAGCATGTCATCTAACTTGCGGATAAGATAAAGATACTTTAGTGTAATCTTATTGACTACACGACAATCCACACACATCTGCCAAGTATCATCCTTCTTTGAAACCAATAAAACTGGTACAGCACATGGGCTTATACTCTCTCTGATGTGACCTTTGGCAAATAACTCCTCCACTTGCCTTTGAAGCTCCTTTATCTTTTCAGGGTTACTCTTATAGGCAGGTCTATTAGGAATGCTAGCACTAGAAATAAAATCAATTTGGTGCTCAATCTCTCGTAATGGAGGCAAACCACGTGGCACGTCAATAGAACAGACATCTACAAATATATGCAAAAAAAAAGACAAAGCTATTTGGCAAATTTAGGTCAAGTTCAGTATCAGAGAATAAAGCATCCCTAAACCGAACCAAAAACAAAGCTTTCTTGCCTATAAAAGTACTCTTTAAATCTCTCTCTTTTGTAAAGAAATACAATTTGCTCTCAACTCTCTTACTTTTCTCTGTATGCGCAATAGTCTCATGACATGTACTCTTTTCTTTCTTTTCACTCACCTTTAGGTCTTTTGTTCTATTCTTTTCTCTCATAGCCTCTTTTCTTTCTGATTTTTCAGTGATCTCACATCCCATTTTTTTCTTGGTATCCTGTTGGAGCTTTAACTGGTCAATGTAAACCTCCTTAGTGTAATGGAGAAAGAGTGATCTTACGACCATTAAAATCAAAGGAGAACCGATTTGTGTAACCATCATGGAATGCTCAACGGTCAAACTGCCAAGGTCTCCCCAATAATAAATGACAAGCTTGCATTGGCACCACATCACACAATGTCTCATAAACATAATTTCCAACAGAGAATGTAATTGTCACCTACTTGTCAACCTTGATCTCAGCATTTTCATTCAACCACTACAACGTATATGGTTTAGGATAGTGAACACATGTCAAACACAATTTCTCTACCATAAGTGTACTAGCCACATTAGTTTAACTCCTGCCATCAATAATCAGACTACGTACTTTTCCACCCACCAATCATTTAGTGTGAAAAAGATTTTGGCATTGCTCTAGGCTATCTTCTATTACCTGCAAATTCAAAGCACGTATAACAACAAGAGATTCACTATAGACTGCAAACTCAATATCACCATCAGACACAATATCATCCCCTCTAATAACCATCAATCTCCTATTTGGACAATCACTAGCATAATGACCCATATCATGACACTTGAAGCATTTAATATCTCGGTGCCTAGAAGTAGCAGAAGAAGAGTTAGAAGTACCTTTCTTCTTTGTAGCATCAAACAACTCCTTGGGTTTAGCACCCTTAGTCTTTGTTGTGTCAGCACTACGAGACTCCCACTTTGGATTAGCATGAGACAATCCCTTAGTGCTCTTCTTTATTGTTGCCTCTCTACCTTTATTGTCATACTGACTAAATCCTCCCCATCTCCACATAATGATGTAAGTCTACCACATCAGCAGTTGCTCTATTTTTTTTAGATCATTGTTATAGAACTCAACCCAAGTTGGGGAGAGAAGATTTAATTTGTGAATTATCTCCTTCGGCAATGCCATCAAGGATAAACCTAAATTAAACAAAATACACATGGCACTAAAAACGTTAAGACACTAACAACCAAAACATAAATGACCTTTAAACAAACAAATAATGAGTAACATTATATGACAAAACATGAATAAATCTATTTAAACCACCTACAAATTGTGTCATAGTAACATCAGTGTCCTCTTTGTTAGGATTTGGTTGAATTAGTCCCACATTGCTTAAGATAGCAAATGGAGTGGGTGGCCTAGGCTATAAATATGAGGCTAAGTTCTCCATTTATTTTTGCACCAATCAGAAATACTTTAAGCTTGTATCTGATTTTTCTTTTCCTCTGTACTCTTTTATTAGAGAGTGTTGTGAGGTGTAGTTAAATATTTGCTTTGAGAGTGTGGGTGTACTGGGGTGCCGGTGTTAGAGAGAAAGAAGTTTATGTGTTGTAACAATTTTCATATAGTGATATTCTCTGGTTGTCATTTGACAACGGCCGTGGTTTTTTCTCCGATAATTGGAGTTTCCACGTTAAATTCTTGTGTTGTGATTGTGTCTATTTTATTTCTCTGTCAAAGGTGTTTTCTCAAGGGGGGATGGTGTCTTATTCCCAACAAGTGGTATCAGAGCTTGGGTTCGGTGGGATTTATTCTTAGTATGCTCTGTGGTTGCAGCCTAGTCTGACCTTCCACATCAGAAAAGAATTTTGTCCTGTAGCTTGAGGTTGATCTTTGGTTGTTGTTGTTGTTGCTGGAAGGCAGTGTGACATTGTGAGAGTGCAGTTTGGAAAGGTTCTGGCTAAGGAAAGACCTGGTATTTAAGTGTGTCCATTGTGACCCACCTCTCTTTCCTGGGGACCCTTCCTAGTACACGGTCTACAATTGAGTTATACTATTCCAGTATATGGTTGCAACAATGTCAGGATATTCAAGTGCTGTGAAGCTTGAAATAGAGAAATTTGATGGAAGAATCAATTTTGGCTTGTGGCAAATACAAGTCAAGGATGTGTTGATACAATCAGGTTTGCATAAGGCGTTGAAGGAGAAGATCTCTGGTTGCTCTCTCTATGAGAGAAGATGATGTTCTCTAGAAGACAAGAAGTATCCTTATGGTATTACCGCACTGCCATGGATAAGGATAAGTTATGGCAATCGGGTCCACAATTGCACACGGGCATTGGTTGGCGTTGAGATGCAAGGTGTGTGGCGGAGTTAGGTCGATGGCTGAAGAACTTCCAGGAAAAGCCAATTTGGAAGTTGCATCATGAATTTTCAACAAGGTTTTGATCTGTACCAAGGCGAAATGCTTGGAGTGGTCTAATTTCAAGTGAGTATACTTTCATGGGGGAGCATGATAGTTCTCTGAACTATGATTGTCGGTATAGACAATGACAGCAAAGAATTGTCGGTGTTGACAATGGAAGCTGAAGATGTGTGACTATTTCAATCAAGATGGAGATTGTTAGGATTTGGTTGAATTAGTCCCACATTGCTTAGGATAGCAAATGGAGTGGGTGGCCTAGGCTATAAATATGAGGCTAAGTTCTCCATTTGTTTTTGCACCAGTCAGAAACACTTTAAGCTTGTATCTGATTTTTCTTTTCCTCTGTACTCTTTTATTAGAGAGTGTTGTGAGGTGTAGTTAGATATTTGCTTTGAGAGAGTGTGGGTGTACTGGGGTGCCGGTGTTAGAGAGAAAGAAGTCTATGTGTTGTAACAATTTTCACATAGTGATATTCTCTGGTTGTCATTTGACAACGGCCGTGGTTTTTTTCTCCGGTAATTGGAGTTTTCACGTTAAATTCTTATGTTGTAATTGTGTCTATTTATTTCTCTGTCAAAGGTATTTTCTCAAGGGGGAATGGTGTATTATTCCCAACAGTCTTCTATGTTGCCAGTGATCATAAGCATCTCCATTTCTTTATGATAGTTTTCAATGGACTTGGAGCCTTGAGTCAACCGATGTAACTTCTAATGCACTTCACTGTAGTAGTACGAAGGTACAAATCTTTTCCTCATGAGGCACTTCATAAGATCACAAGTCTCTATAGGGTGATCATCATTCTGCCATCTTGTCTTTACTAGTTCATCCCATCAAAGCAAGGCATAGTCAGAGAATACAACTACTTCCAAACGAACCTTCTTTGCCTCAGAGTAATTATGACAAGCAAAAATTCTTTCCACCTTACGTTTTCACTCCAAATAAACTTCAGGATCATTTCTCCCTTTAAATGGTAGTATTTGCATCTTGATGGCATTGATATTGCTAGCTTGACTTTTGTGTCAATGTGTTATATCCCCATCAGATTCATCATCAGAAGGTACATGATTCTGACGCTGAATCTGAAAAGTTTCTTGTTTAGTATTCTTGGACGATGTTTGTGTCACCTCTTGCTTCCATGCTTTCAATTCAGTCAAGTAATTAGTTAAGTATTGAACAGCCATTTGCATCAACTCCATGTCAACTAAAGTATCTTCTGAATGAGCCATTATAATAATGAACCTGTAACAAAAATGTTATAGAAAGGACCTCACAATCACTCTCTCACTCATTTCACTCAAGGATGGACACTCGTATTTATTCTCAAAATTGGCTTTTACCCTCTATTGAACGCACCACTCTTGAATCTCTTTGGCTGTTGCACTTGAGAATCAAATAAAACAAGAAAATAGAGAGAATTCGACACCACGATAAGAGGAAAAAACTGGAAAAAAAAATGACAAAGACACAGAATACAAAGAGTTAACAACAACAATAATAATGGTGTTTTTTAGGTTTATTTTTTTATTTTTTATGTTTTTGAGTTTTTTTTACAATAACACAACTCTTTTTTTTTTTTCACTGAATGCTTTTTTTGTTTTATTTTTTTTTATACCAAATGTTCCAATTTAACTTGTACAAAAAGTTGAATTAGAAGGTAATAGTAAGAGATCCTTCAAAAAAACCTAATGTTATGGATAAACAAAAGGAAATCACAAATAGTAAGAAAATAATAAACAATAAAAAAGACAATAACAAGAAGGAACAAAAAGAGATGAAGAAAGACACGAAGATGAACAATGAACGACGCAGAAAATGATGCGGGATTTTTTCTTAGGCATACGACAGTTCTCAGGTAATCCCACAAAACTCGTATCATTATGTTGGAAATGTATTCAGAGTTTAATGTAAATAAGAATTTAAAATTAAATCATTTTCATGCAACTCTTACTAAAAAGTTAAGGAATTTAAAATAAGAATGCACATAGGTTAGGTTGGACGAGTTGAGTTAAATCTGAACCTAACCTAACTTGATTACTTTATCAAGCAATTCTTTAGAACTTCAACTCAACTCGGTGATGATCCATGAATTGGCAGTTCAAATCAAGTTGACCTGAAGCTCAGATATTGTAAAAGTTTGGATAATATATATATATATATATATATAATATTCAGTAGGAGTTACATTTTACTTTGGTCCTTGAAGTTATACCAATTTAATTCTTGAGATTTTAATTGCTATATATATATATATAATATTCA
Organism: Arachis duranensis; assembly: GCF_000817695.3. Lineage (NCBI taxonomy): Eukaryota > Viridiplantae > Streptophyta > Magnoliopsida > Fabales > Fabaceae > Arachis > Arachis duranensis. The sequence goes on from NC_029776.3 coordinate 100,015,996, forward strand.
GTAGGAGTTACATTTTACTTTGGTCCTTGAAGTTATACCAATTTAATTCTTGAGATTTTAATTGCTATAATTTGATATATAATATTCAGTAGGAGTTACATTTTACTTTGGTCTCTGAAGTTATACCAATTTAATTCTTGAGATTTTAATTGCTATAATTTGATCTCCTCCTCCATATTCAAAAAGTGCATCACATTAGTCTTTTATGTATTTTTCATCATCAGAATTCAACATTGTTAGCAACGTGGCCTAACATTTGCCACACTGGACATGTTAATGGCTAGCTAAACTGGATAAAAGTATAATTGCACTGATTTAGTCCATTTTTTCCTTTTATAACCTAAATCATAGAACATTATTTCCAATTTTTTTCTTTTTCTTCCTCGTCTTCTTCTATTTTTTTTTTCGTTGTTGTTCTTTTCTGTTTTGCATCATTGCAGGTCTGGGATCATGATTTCAAGTGGTAGCCAAAGTTCCATATGCTCAACCGTTAGGTCTCAAAGTCGAATTAGGGCTTCGAGAGTACCAAAGTAGTGTGGCTACGGGTGCCGCCCTGTTCTTAGCTGGTCAATGACATATTCCAATCCTAACAAGTTATTTTTTGGATGCCTAAACTACAATGTGAGAAATTGTGCTTAATTATTTCAGCTTTACTAATCAGTTTTGTCTGACTCCTAAAAATTTGTTGTTCCAAAATACTGAAAAGATGTGGTGTGAATTGTTTGTATGGACTGATAATGGACAAGAATAGGTGGGTAGAAGTGGAAGTATGATTCTACATAAGAAATTGACTAAATTAGGCTAGATTTTGCTTGAAAAATTGGCAAACTGAAAGCTGAATTGAGAACTCAAAAATTATAGATTCAATTATTACTTTTGGCTGTGTTTGTAATGTTAGTGGTGGCTGCTATGATGTTGTTTTTAAAGGTTTAGGTAGAATTTAATGTGATAGTGAAGACAATATATGATATATGAAAGAAAAATTTGTCATGGTAACATTTTTAACTTCTTATCCATGCTATCGAGTTAATCTTTGACACATAATTCGTATTCACGAATCTCAAAAAAAAAAAAATAGATTTCAACCATTTAATAATCATAAGTAAACGTTGTGATAATAATTACACAATGTCTTAACATGAAAAGAGTACCATAAATCTATAACATTTAATATATTAATAGAATAAATAATCTTTTTTAACCATAAAAAATTAAAAGGGTGACAATTCTAACCATGAATAATTTAAATAAATTTTGTAACCATAAAAGATTTACTCTATTTGACATTTCTAACCATACAAGTCAATTTGTGAGATGCGTTATTAGCTTCTCATGTGAATATTACTAATCCAACGTGTTAATATATTATTTTAATTTAAAAATAAAATAATAATTCACTTTTTTCCTGAGTGAGAACTGAGACTATTGGGTTCCAAAGTTGAAACACTATGGAAAAAACTTCTCCATCAATGGTGATTGCCATTTTCTTCTAATCCAACGGACTTCTTCACTCTTCACTAGCATTCTTCATTTGCGAATGTCCTGTGTTCGTCGTTCCTCACTCTATAGCGGCCCTCTCTCTCGCGTATCCATCCTCTTCATGTCGCCATGTCAGTCTTTGCTGTCATCATCTGCAAAAAGGTCTCCCCTGTCGACATGCATGAAAAACTGAAGTTGTGGGTGGGAATTAAAAAACAAAAAAGAATTTGGAGACATACCAAACATCAATTGCAATTTCTTCAATTTCTCCCGTCTATAAATAATTAGAAGCACGAGGTTGGCGATATTATCTGTTGGTTCCAATCACTCAAAAGGAGAGGGAGAAAGTAAATACCCAGAGAAAAAAAATGATTTTAATTTGGGTTCCTTTTGCTTTTTTATTATGATTATTGATTATGATGGAGAGGATAGTGAATTCAGCAAAAACAATAAGAACTAAGAAAAGATTTTTGCTTTAGCTGCCCAAAGTTGCCTGAAATTGAATTATTATTTTATTTTCAAATTAAAATAGTATATTAACACGTTGGATTAGTAACAACCATGTCAGAAGTTAAACAAATGGCCCATCTTACAAATTGATGTTTAGTTAGAAATGTTAAATGGAATAAATCTTTCATGATTATAAAGTTTATTTAAATTATTCATGTTTAGTATTGTCAATGGCTTAATTTTTTATGGTCAAAAATAACTCTTTACTCTATATCAATATCCTAATATCTGCAATTAACAGTAACATTTTTCACAGAATAAGATATCAATTCTTATCCAACAAAACATCAAAAATAAGGGATTTTAATTACACACAATATCCATCCATCAAAAACAAAACAAAAAGCATAATGTCGTATCCTAACATTATCCACAATAGATTATACAAATACATCCACATGATCACTTCTTTCGTAAAGTTGCTTGAATCTGGGAGTTGGCACAAACTTCATAAGATGTGGCTGAACTTACTCTTTGCAAATAGATCTACAGGGATAGAACCAGGTAGTAGCAAGGACTTCCTTCTTAGGGCTGGCAATGGGTAGGGTAGGGTAGGGTTTAGACCCTACCCTAACCCTACCCACGGGTTAAAAATTTCATTAAAACTCTACCCTACCCTACCCGTGGGTTGAGAATCTCTCAACCCTAACCCTACCCGCACCCTAAAATTTTAAAACCTACCCTACTCTACCCTACCCGCAAAAATATCAAATTTTTTCAAAATAAATATAAAATTCAATTATTTCGAATTTTATACGTATTAATAACATAAAAAATAAAAAACTAATGCTCTAAATTACTTAATTAACTAACTAGTTTTGTGGTTGTTCACTTATTATAAGTCATTACATAAGAGAGGTTGTGGGTTCAACTCTCACTTCCTTCACTATATAGAGAGATTTTTATAAAATATGTGTTATATATGAAGTGCGGGTAGGATAGGGTAAGGTACACCCTAAACCCGTACCCTACCCTACCCGCAGACATACCCAGACCGTACCCTACCCTACCCGCTGCGGGTAGGGTAGCCTACCCTACCCGAACGGGTTGGACCGGGTTGGGTACCCGCGGGTAGGGTATGAATTGCCAGCCCTATTCCTTCTACTTTGTAATTTTGGTGGACTTATTAGTAGTGCCTACTTGAAGGAATTGATTAAAAAACTTTAATCAAATTGTGCAAATAAACATAAATAAAATAGATATAGTAAAATTGAACCACCTCTTGAGAGTCTTGTGCATCATAGTAATTTTGAGATAGTTTAATCTCAACTTTCTGGATATCAGTAGGTTGAGATGCACCATTTGGAGAAGGTGCTTGAGTAGGTTGTAGTGCATTAT
>NC_029776.3:100019401-100041898 GCF_000817695.3 Arachis duranensis
TGGTGCAACACTTTGAATGAGTAGCAGCTTCTTATACACCATTTTTTTCATCGTTACCCTTTTACAGCAGCTACATCAACACTCCTCTTCTTAAGACAATCCCCTTTAGTGTGTCTCTTTTGTAAACAGTATCTGCAAGTGAATGGTTTAAATTACCTCTTCAATATCCCACTAGGCTTAGATTTCTTATTTCCTCCATTACCTTCATCTGAATCTTTTCTCTTTTTCATTGCTAATGATCCAGGATTTCTTTTATTCTTTGGTGATTGTAGCCTACTATACTCAAACTTCTCCCAAAGAGATTGACCAGACAATAGATTTATATGATGTGCATAAGTATCCATGTATGCATTTATCGTCACCCATTTGTGACAAAAATCATGTGGCCTCTTATAGTTTTATTGACCCTTGCCAAAGCAGCACAAGTATGATGATATAGTATCCCTATGGATTGAGAGTTTAATTAATAAACTAAACTAAGCTATTATAAACGAAATTTATTTTTTATGAATTAATAATAATGAATATTATATAAAAAATCATCTGTTAACGTCCAAAATTGGTAGATACATAGCTTCTTCCTCAAGTCAACCACCATATTTGTTGGGTATTTGTGGACCTTAAACGTCTCGTAAGCATTATCTCCAGTCCAGATTGGCAGCCAATTCTTTGATTCTTTTTTTTATCTTATCCAACCTACTTTATTTTTGGTTATGGATCTCATAATAAACATTCTAACTTCTTCTAGAAGAATGAATATTAGAAACAACGTTCTATGATTTATAAAAGACAAAAGGGACCAAATAAGTACAATTATATTTTTATCTAGTTCAACTAGCTATTAATATGTCCAGTGTGATAAAGGTTAGTCCACGTCACTAATGACGTTAAACTCCAGTGATGAAAAATATACAAGGGACTAATGTGCACTTTTCGAATCTAAAGAATCAAATTATAGCAATTGAAATCTCAAAGACTAAATCGATGCCACTCACCAATTTTAGGAACAAAATGGACTTATAATTCAGTAAGAAATGTCTGTGAAATTGTTTAGTAAAATTCATTCACACGAGTTAATACTCAAAATAGCCTCTGAAATTTGACCCTAATGCAATTTTTTTCTAGTTTTACCCTTCTTTTATACCTACCACCACTATTATCATCTCTCTCTCTCTCTCTCTCAACCATCACTGGCCAAACAAGCCATTGGAACTAAGAATCTAATACATCACTACATCAAAAGAAGAATCCAAAGAAAAAAAAGAATGTTTTAAGCTTTGTTTTTCCAATCTTCACCCTAATTTGTTCAGATAACAAAATCAAGTTTAATTTTTTCTTTTTATTATTTTTTTATTTTGGAGCAAAGAATGAATGAGTTGAAAGAAAAATTGTTGAGAAAGCTAAAATCAATCAAGCCAATTAGGTCTAGGTAAGATCAAATCCTTCAAATGAAAGCATTAATACGTTGATTTTTTCCAAAAAATTCTAACTTTCAACCTAAGTCCCTCTTTGTTTCCCGAAAAAATGTTCCCAAGAAAATAGTTGTTGTCCACCCTTTCCAGAGAACTTTGCTACAATGAATTTTTATGGTGGCCAATCCAATTAAAAGGAATCAGAATGCAATAACACCAAAAAAAGAGACAGATCCAGAAGACATGCTAGAGCTACCTGAAGCTTGCTCCTGCTCCCCAATTCACCAGAAACACAATGATTTGGAAAAAATAGGGGTTGCTAAGGTTTTTTTCAAATTATTAGAGGCTAAAATGATGCATACAAAAATTATCACGTCAAACCACTGCTGAAGCTGCCAGGTATTAACTACACGTGCCACATCAGTTTTTTGATAACAGAAATAGACAGAATGGCCAATTTGAGTCACATCTTAAAATTTCATGAGACAATTTGAGTCATTAGTAATTTGGGGGTTAAATTAAGTCGGAGGTTAAATTTCAGGGATCATTTTAAGTATTAACTCCCATTCACCCACTCTCTTTTCTTCATCTATCTTTCCCCTATTCTTCTCTATCGAAGGAAAGAATAGAATTTAGTAAATGAGGTAAAAAAAAAGTTTAATTATTTTATTAATCTCCATAATTTTAAATTGTTTTGAAAATTAATAAATTGGCTAAAAAAATCCATTCTTGTGAATTTAAATTGTTTTGAATTCCCATTTTTAAAAATTAAAAGAAAAATGAAATTAGAAAATTACAATTCACCCCTTCATTTATTTTTTTTTGAAAATGCCCCATGTTTTGATAAATTCAAAAAAGTCCCATATTTGTGAAATTCACACAAATGAGCCCAATATCAACTTTTTTTAGCCAATTTAGTATTTTTTTTTCCTTTAGGGGTTGGAAACTCAATTAGGGTTCTTCCCATAGCATTTTGTGTATTAACTTTTTGTCCTGTTTTCAAATAACCTACATCAATGCCGAAAGCAAACCTAAATCAAAGCATTTTCCTTCCTTACACACAGAAGGCACTAGTTCTGGAATAGTTCAGCCGTGAGACAAACGATTTAAAGCTAAAAAAAGCCCAAAATTTACAGTGCTTCTAAACAAAAATGTGCAAGAAATACAGAGCAGATGTCATTCAGACGGGTTCAATAATTTAAAGAAAATCCTTACACAGAAATTCTAATGTTGGTGCATGGAGAACATGCATCCATGATCCTAATGAAATCATCATCTCTTAAGAAAAGCTGCACTATTATTTGTCATTGCTGGACACAAGGAAACTATAAAATTTGTATTGGCCTTTTCCCTGCAACTTCAGAGTACCAAGATTTCCATGCTTCCATGTAGTGGGAGAAGAGGTCTCTCAAAGCTGCATCAAAAACTCATCAGATTAGCTTCAAAGCTTGAAGCAGGAATTTTATTGCCACTTGTTAAGAAATCAAAAGCAGAAAAATGCTTTATCACATTTGGAGAGTTGACTAAACAGATCACCTCGATGCCACTGAGTTTGTTCATGATCATGTCAATGCTCAAAAATCAAAAGTACTGCTAAAACATTTGAAAGAAACTTAAACTTGTCTTTATCATCAAAACTTTTTACATTTGATTTTTTTAACAAGACTTGCAATTTTAATCTCCCAATTAATTACACGAAAGATCTACTGGAGTTAATAGTTATGCAAGATAGTCAACTCAAAGTGAGGCTAAGAAAATCTAAACAATTAAGGTATTGAGTTCTGAAATCAAATGCATTTAAAGCAAAGTAAGGAAAACTTCTTTAATCAGGAATAATATCGATAGAATTTTTTAATAAACTGCTCAGACAAGATTATTAAAAGGTTAGTAAATCAATGTATCTAAATACAATTCTTGTTCTAAAACATTTATTTTTTAATGTACAAATAGCATATATGATTGGATGACGGTGTAAAAGATTTTACACCGCTAATACAACAAAATTAAACTCTAATTTTCAATCAATGTATTTTTTGGTGACTTTTCAATCAATGTATTTAAGTACAAATAATAATCACATTAATTAATGGATGTAAATAGCATGAAGCTGCATCAACTCTGAATGATATATGTAAAGATGTGCGATCAAATTAATGGGACTAATTGAAACCACCCCCCCCAAATAAAAAGAAACAAAAAAGAAAAACAAATTAAATTCATAAGTAACCGTAATTTACCATAGACCTTGCTATTTTCAAGCTTGGTGTAGCCAAACCACACAAAGGAGGAATGTGAGTCAATCTGATAATGAGAGATAGAGACCATTTTAGAGATTTTCTCATTAAAACTGCATCTTTAAAAAATTTTGCCCATTTTTGTGTAGTTAAGGATCAGCATGGTTAGCTGGTTTGCAGGTTGCTGTGTCATGCAAATTTGTGACTTTGCAATGAAATATTTACAAAACATTAGAGGATATTCTTTTTTTTTTCCCTTAAGAAAAAGGGGAAAAAAAAGGAAAGAAAAAACAAAACCAAACAAAAACAAACAAACAAACAAACAAACAAACAAAGAACAAATACTAATGGTCAAGTTAAAACACATTATATGGGTGTCATGACAGTTAAACATATATTTCTAACAGCTACTTTCTTTGGTAATCATGGGCATATATTCAATTTAAAATTGTTTGCTAGTAACAAGCTCCAAGCCACACCGCCTTAGCTGGTTTTGCTGCATCTTCCAATACTTGAAACTATCAAACTAGTTTGGTAGTTATTGCTGGTTAGTGAGAGCAGACTTTTATACAGCTGTAACAGATTGCAACTGCCACACTGGCAGGTTGTTAGATGATAAGTTAACTCATAAGATTAACTATAGTTAGTTATTTAGTTAACGGTTATCTTAGCTAGTCTCATAATAGCTTGTATATAAAGCTTAGTTAGCACATTGTGTAATGTGTTGTGTACCATTTTATAAGTTCACTTTCTGATTCTCTTCCCTCACTACCAACACCACTCCTGATTTAAAATTTTACCTCAACAATGGAGAATTGACAAGAAAAAACAAAACTTTAATAAACAAGGCCATTAATGAAAAGAAAACAAAAAGAATACCATCAAAAAAAGTTTCAAAGAATTTGTCCAGCATAGTCATGGCATGGGTACAATTGTCTCAGATTAATCAACCCCTTTTTAGTCAAACTTAATAGTGTGAAGAAAAGTTATATATAAAAGATCATTGTACATTGATACAAAAAATTATTCACTCGTATATGAATATATATTGAAATACAAATTAACTATATATATGCATTTGTAGTCAAACTTTGAAAACAATATAATCAAACTTGATTCACACTTACAGTCAAACTTCATAAATAATATAATTAAACTAGATTTATATTTACAATAAAAATATACTGCTTTGATTGATTTTGGTGGTCATAAAATTTTGATTGTATTGCTGCAAAAAAATTTGATTATTCTACTATTCAATGTCTAATTTTACTGTGATAAAAATTTATTTTGGTGGTTGATTGCTTTGTTGGAAAAATGTGTGAAATGCATATAAATATAGACAGATATATAAGCTGATTTTTCATAAACGATATTGTAAGTAATGTTTTTTTTTTTTAATTATATCTAACTTGGTCTTATAATTTTAACCTTAGTCCACCCCTCGTGTCTGATTCGTGTCGAATACTCTCCTGAAGTTGTAATCTATGTTCCAGGATTTGGTTATGGAATATATTAAAATTTGTAAAAGGAAAATGTCATGTATTTCTCTGCATTCCCTAAAACGAATGAAGTTTTCCAAAAGAAAAAAAATATATATATATTAAAGAAATAAATATTTATATTTAGTGCTGAAGAAAGTAAAGAAAAGTTAGTTACTAAGAGCCATCTTAGTTTCCATTCTTTATACAAAACTAAGAAATGAATCAAAGATCAAAATTAAATGTTACCTTGATTTTGATACCGAGGACGATACACATTTGAGAGACTCTCCCAATCATGAACCTGCTTCACATTAGTATTCTCAGAGGCTCCACCATTCTTGGAAACATACTCTGGAGCAAAAGGACCAAAATGGTAGCCCTTTGAATTCTGTTTTCTTTCTTGTTTCACGATGCCTTTATCCGTGTGAGCTTGCCAACAACTATCATCATCGTTTTCGAGTTGGTCTTGAATCTTGGAGTAACTCTTGCAGCTATTCTCAGCATTCATAAACGGATCCACTTTGTTCCTCTTGAAGCTAATGTTGGTGATGTCTTCACCAAACATCCTTTTCCTTGATTCGCCACTGTGATTCGAATTTAGAGCAGAGTCACCTGACTCACTCCATGGTTTCCCTCTTAAACCAAGCCACCTGAATGCTGGTTTTCTTGTGTCTGTTGTATGGGTCTGCATCAATTTAGTAGAGTCATGGTGAGATTGATTAATTAATGTAATGTCATGATCTAGAACACGTTAGCAAATATAATGTTGATTTTTAAAGGAAATAAATTTTAGGTAGAGTGAAATGTAATTCAGTCGCTAACTATTTCTCAATTAACAATCCTCTCTTTAATCAACCATAACAAAACATGGTGCCATTTTTCGTACTTGAGGACCAGGTTGTAATTTAATTTTAATTAAGAACAGGACTTTCCTTCAAAAGAAGATTTGGTGTTTACTCTCTTAGATATTTCTTAAACTTAAGGTTTAAAGAAATTTTTTATCACTATAAAACTTTTCTTGTGATTTTGAAAATGATTATGAGATTAATCTATGTATAGAAGGCTAACAGATAATTAGCCAACTCTAAACACTAAGGACTAAATTCAAAATCTTAAACACTAAAATCCTAAATTCTAAATCTTAAATACTAAAATTCTAAATTCTAATAATATAAAAATAAGGTATTAGTCCTAAAATATTGACTAATTAATAAATGTGTGTGTGTGCGTGCGCATGTTTCATGAGCATACAACAATATAACTAACCCCACTACAATATTTTTGAGCTAAATTTTGAAAATGAAAACTATGAAGAATATCACCTTCTCGATTAGATTCATGGAGGACAAAACATTTGCAATATCATATAAGCGTCTGACTTTTGCTGAAAGTCCAAAATGTGTGGAAAACATAATTAAAAGTAAATAATGTAAGTGAAAAAGTTCCATGCTTCTTAGAAAAGGATCAAAATCTGAATTGTAATGTAGTATTTACTCACTTCTCATTATTGATGTATTATGGGCATTTCCAAGCAACAGCTTTGCAGCTTCGTCAAGGGAAATCATTTCGATCTGAAGAACGATTGATGGAAATTTGGACATTAAAAAGTCAATCCATAATAATAAAAGAAGTTGAGTACTGTCATAAATATTTAATTGGATGAATGGATAAATATTTAAACATCAAATTAAACTCTTATAAATATACAAGAAACTTATAGAAACACTCACATTAGAGCAGACAAAGAGCTTGACAAAATTTTGAGTAAGAAGCGCCAGAGATTTTTCCCTTCTGTTTTCTGCCCAAAAATAAATAAATAAGAAATTTTATAAATTTATAGCAGCAGTGTCCGTCTCAAAATAACAATATTCCATTAATGTTACTGTTGGGGAATATTTCAACACCAAATAAATAATCCAAATCTTAACTAAATAAGATTACCTATGTTGGACCGAAGTAGTTTCGTATTATAACTCCAAAAATTCTGCCAAATATATAATTAACTGAAAATAAAATAGAAGATACCAGGCTTCAATGATTTTGTAAGTGAGGCATTGGGATTTGATTTGTCATTCTGACTTCCATTACTGGGATTTGACATTGTTTCTTCGTCATCCTCGTCATCTGACAACTATCACAGATATTCATATGCTAAGTAGGAAGTAGGAATCAACTACCACATCATTAAACCATCCAAGATTTAAATGATATCAATTTTAACTACAAAAGATGTAAACTAAATGAATACTCATGAAATAGATAATTTGTTAAGTTTTGTCAAACATTTTGGATAGCTTTATCAAACCAATCCAATCTTTAATGAGTATCAAATTTGTTTATATTTTTAATAATTAAAGTTGTCGGCATCATTGTAAGAAATGATTATTTATCATAGCAAGTAATATAGAATAAAATAAAAATAACATCACTAGAGGAGAATAAGAAAGAAATTCTACTTTTGCAATTTCATTATCACCGTCAAAACCATAGGGATTCTCCCTCAAACCCTCGTCCTGAAAAAAAGGTAAGGTAGAAACAAGCATTAATGTCCAACTCCCGGGATAAATAAGCAAAAAAGATAAAAATAAGTTGCATTAAAACAGTGATTCAAATTTAAATTTAAAAAAGTTAGCACCAATTTAAAAAATAAAAAATAAAGCAGAAAAGAGTAGAAGAAACAAAAGCACAGACAATTCAATTTCAAAATTAGGGTAAAAAATCACCTTGAGTTCTTGTAAAGCCCCAGGAATAGCAGCAAACCCTTTCCAAGTATACTGATTCTTAGCTTTTCTAGAAAGCACCTACAAGTCAACCAACATTAAACGAAACAAACAAACAAACAACTAAGAACCAATTATTATCATTAATACAAAGTTTTGAAACAAAAATTAAGGTTGTTTCAAGAAATAACTAAACTAAATAAATATAACAAGAAACCTTACCCCGACACTCTCTAAGACGTTCACTATATCATAGATCCGCCGCCTCTCAACACCTGAAAATTTTGCCCCCGAAAAAAAAAAACTAAAAATTGAAAAACAATAATTAGAAATTAGTAATTAGGTATCGAAGGGTCATAAAATACCTAATCGAGAAGCTGCATCGTCGAGGCCGATCAAGTGGATGCTGTCCTTATTATACAATTTCAAGAAACTGCACCCAAACAAAATTTGATACTTTTAATTTAAAATATACAGAAGGAGCAGGTGTAAGAAAATTAGTATCAAGAAAGAGGGGGAAAAAAGGAAAGAATGGAATACTTGGTGCACAAGAGGCCGAGGGATTTCTGTTTGCGATTGTAGGAGTAGTGGCGTGAAGAGGGATCCATGGTTGGTGTTGGAGAAGACATGGATCTGAAGGAAGAGAGAGAAAAAGAGAGAGAGAAGAGTTAAGTGGGGAAGGATGAATGATGAGATGGAGAAAGGAGGGAAATGGCGGGGCTGTGATTTTGGAACATGGCGTATGTGTTTTCTTTGTTTATCTGCTGTGTTTCTATTTTTTATTTTTATGTTTTTTGTTTTTGTCGTTATTTCAAAGTTTTAACAAGCGGGAACTTTTCCACCATATGAAATGCCTATAGCCTCCAGTATATTGGAAGGAAAACTTTACCCAGACGAAATGAAAGCAGTTAAAATGGACGAAATTTGTTACGTATTTATTTTTAATATATAAAAGAAAATTAATTTATTTATTTATATTATTTTTAAAATATTTTTTTATTAATGTTATATTAATAATATTGTTTATTTGACAAAATTTTAGAATTAACTATTCAATTTTTGTCAAATTAACAAAAAAATAAAATATACAAAAAAAGTTAAAAATTAATAGTGTTTAACTAAATTTATAACATATAAAGATATTAAATTTATATGATTATATCCCTATATTTGTTATATTTTACTGTTATAAACAATATAATAAATTTATAACTTCAATAATTAATTTATTAATTTCTATAAATAACCCATTAAATATAATAAACATCTATATTACAAATATTCATATTTCATACTATTTTAACTACTTATATAAATCTCTTGTCACTATTCCTTTAAATAACATCAAATTTAGCATAAGAAATTTACACAATAACTTAAACTTACTCAATGAATTCTTTGGACAATATCACCAAACAAATAGATAATTGGTTTATCAAAATTAGCGTAGTTTGTCTATGAAAAATATTAATACCCACAAATGAAAAAGAGCCTCTTTACTTAGAAATGATTATATTAGATGAAAAGGTACAAAACAAATATATTTATTGTATTTTTAAATTGAATTCACGAAAAAATACTTTAATTAATTTTGTTTTTTATACTTTTATATTATTTTATAATACTTTATATATAATTATATTTTAATATTGTTAAAATTATACTTCTTTCAATATGTTATTCATTGTTCTTTTTCTAACAACTTAAAAAAATAAATATAATCAATTTTTTTAACTAATTATTAACTATGATTTACTAACACGGCAAGAAACACTTCTTCATGTAATTGTGTAGAAAAATATGATGAACAAATTCAAACATTTATTACAAAAAAAAAGACTATACTATACAAAATTTGAAAATATAAAATGCAAATTATTTGTATAGACCAATTAAAGGTACAATAAAAGTAAACTTTTCACTCACAACTGTTATGAAAGAAATTAAAGATTCAATTTTGAATATTCTTCAACACTATTTTGAATTTGTATCACTTAAGACATAGTGGGTCAAAAAAAATATTAACAAGTCAATTCATTTTATACTATTTCAATTATTCTTATTAAAAATAACTTATTCAAAAAAAAATTCACATTTTTGTTCTTTTTATTGTATATGTCATTGAAAAATTGCATGCATTAGGAGAAGAAGAACAAGTAGATGTTAAAGAAAAATCCACAAAAATACGACGAATGAAATTGATACTTAAAGAGTAAACAAATATACAAACAATTTATTTTTCATTTACATATATAGTTATTAACAAAATATTAATCATTTTAGGAATATCGTGTTAAAAGTCACGTTGTGGAGAAATATCTAAGTTAGATAAACAAAGAAATTATAACTCAAATAAAGGGTCAAAAAATTATTGCACTCAGATCAATATTGATTAGTGAATACAAAGATAAGATCTTTTTCAAAAAAATTTAAATCTATTATTTTTCTTAATTCAAAAATTATATTTTATATAATACATTAAATGAGACAAATACAAGTATACAACACAATTTTATTTTATATAACCTATTAATTATAATATTTTAGGTGATTATTCGGTTAGCACAACTTCAAGTACAAAAATCTACATCAATCACAAACTAAAGAATTCGCACAGCTGACTTATGGGTATTTCATAACTAATAAGTCTCTCAAAAATTAATTTATTTTTTTAATTATTCAATTTAATAAAGATTTAAAAAAAAATCTAAACAGAACTTATCAACATGAAGAAATAATAGAGATACCAAGCCAACACAAATGTCAACACAAATCTTCATAGCAGAATGATTAGAAATTGAATAGCTATCCACGATCTAATGACCATTCAATGAGAATCTGATGATCAGGTATGACAAAAAAAACTCACAATATGCATCATATATTCATTCTTACTCAAATATCATATATCTAATGATAACATAAATTGAATATTGGAATAGAAAAAGATCTTCACAATTTTAGCAACTATAAACGGAATTAATAATAAATTTGGATAGAACTATGTTAAATGTGAAAAGTGTCAGAAGAAAGCATATAACAAAAAGGAGACAACTACATTTATGGCACATGTAATCAAATACCACAATATCCAAATAAGGTAACTCTGTATACTTTTCATAATCACATCTATCAAATTATTAGTTACTAACCCAATACTTATTTTAGGTTCAGAATTCAACTAAAAGTTTCAGATCAAAATGATACAACAACTTTTGTACTATTTGATGGTGAAGCAAAAAAATTATTGGGCACAACTACTTCAAATCTAATGACACTCAAGAAAAGTGATGACATTGAAGTACCACCCGATTAAAAAATTTGTGCAACCTCACACTTATATCTGAAGTCAAAGTAAATAACTTTAATCTCAAATAACGATCTCAACAATACATTGTGATATGTGATATGAAGAATTCAAGTGTTATTTAGAAGATGTTAGTTTATATTTTTAGAATGTGTTAATGTAATTGAATATATTTTGATTTTTGTTATTTAATTATTAGATTGGGCCTTATGTTTATGGATTTTAGAATTTTCTTTGTTTTAACTTAATAAGAGATTATAAATACCTCCTTAACTATTGTAGTTGTAGCATAGAATGATTTAGAGGTTTCAAAACCCCCTTTTTGGTTTCGTGATGAAACCATGGTGTGGACAATTGAGGTTGAGAAGTCCTTCTCTTGTTGCATTGGGGAATTGAGTAGAAGGTTGAGGAGTTCCTTCGATTCAATTCCCAAACTATGGCGTTGACAAGTTAGGTTGAGGAGTCCCTTTTCTTGCTGTGTCAAGAAATTGGGTAAAAAGTAGAGTGATTCTCTTTGTATTCAATTTCAACCTATTTTTTTGTTTTTATTTCAATTTCAATGTATCTTTTTATTTAGTTTAAATCCTTATCTTTTTGTTCATCTTTTGTTTCTTTATCATTTGGTATCAGAGCTCAGGTATTAGATTAATTCTTTTTAATCTATATCTGTTCTTCTTTTATCAATTAAAAAAACAGTCCAATGTCTGTCGTGTCTTTCTCTATGTTGTTGTGTTCTTATTTTTCATTTGCGTTCCATTATTGTTTTAAAAAAATAAAAAATCATAAAATGTAAAAAAAAAATAAAAAGGAAACAAAATTATCTTCCTAGTAATTATTGTCCTTTTTATATACTATTTTTTCTGCCTACAAGATTCGAGGACGAATATTTTTTGAAGAGGAGGAGAATGATACGTGCTTCAAATGTTCGTGATATGAAGAGTTCAAGTGTTATTTAGAAGATATTAGTTTATATTTTTAAAATGTTTTAATGTAATTTAATATATTTTGATTTTGTTTATTTAATTATTAAATTGAGCCTTATGTTTATGGATTTTAGGGTTTTCTTTGTTTTAACCTAATAAGAGGTTATAAATACCTCATTAGCTATTGTAATCATAGCATAGAATGATTTAGAGGTTTCAAAATCCCCTTTTTGGTTTCGTGATGAAACCATGGTGTGGACAATTGAGGTTGAGGAGTCCCTCTCTTGTTGCATCGAGGAATTGAGTAGAAATTTGAGGAGTTCCTTCGATTCAATTCCCAAACTATGGCGTTGACAAGTTAGGTTGAGGAGTCCCTTTCTTGTTGTGTCAAGAAATTGGGTAGAAAGTATAGTGATTCTCTTTGTATTCAATTTCAACCTATCCTTTTTGTTTCTATTTCAATTTCAATATATCTTTTTATTTAGTTTGAATCATTATCTTCTTGTTCGTCTTTTATTTCTTTATCACATTGTTACTAAGACATTTGTTCTAATAAAAAACACTGAACTTTAACACCTATTACAACAAATAAAACAAGTAATACTAAAAAAAATAAATTATTTAAGACATCATCTTTATTTTTAATTTAAATTATTCATTGATTATAAGAACTAACTTCGTCATCACTAATACCATCAGACGAATATCACATATCCATCAAGAGATTAAGGAGAGAGAAAACCATATAAATTCAAGACACATTTTTTGAAGAAAAATATACTTACAAAGACGGAACAAACAACACAATAAAAAATGTATACAACTCAACAATTCATAAAAAATATGCCTTCATAAGAACCTACGACAGAAAAAAGAAAGCAACAACTTTAACAACAACCAATAAATTAAAGAAAAATGAGGACGAGCGCCACATAAGAAGACTAAGTCCATCAATTAAAACAAATATAAAAATTAAGCCACCAGATAAAAATATCACTTTATACAACTCTAACATCTAAATCTTTTGTACTACAAATTATTTTAAGTAAAAGACCTTTTAAATTTAACTTTAATTAACACATATTTAATTTAATTATACAAAACATAATAATTTTTAATATTTATTATATACTGTTACGGATCCGGCCCACTGCCCCGGATCCAAATCCAAACCCGGTTCCCCGGGTTTGACCCATTCCCCCTTCCAGAAGGCCCCGAACCGGCCCTCCGGAAGCTCCTAACCGACTTTCGGATTCAAACGTCTCCTTTATCTTATCCCAATAAGATAAAGATAAAATAACTACCATCACCTATAAATAAGAGGACCTACGTCCCTCCAGGTATTCATTCATTCGACTCACCATATACCTCTTAGATCTTTCCTGACTTGAGCGTCGGAGTGTCTTTGCAGGTACCTCCCCTCGCCGCTCCACTCGAATAGTCCGACGTCCGCCTCGACCCGCAGGTCCTCGATCCTCCATTCAACCCGTACCAGAGACATCTTGTACAATGGCGCCGTCTGTGGAGACTTGCGACAGTCGAACCGGATGGAGGGCGTCCTAGAGGAAAACCCCTCAAGCCAGGATGACTCCCAACGCGTCGCCCAGAACACCGAGAAGTCATAAAACAAGCAAGAATAGCAAGTACTATCCACCACACGAACGAACACGTCGAAACAGACCCACGACATCCCGAGAAAGCTAGGGACAAAGCAGCACAGATCATCCAGGATCTTTGCCTCCGGGTCCAGGAACTTGAAGGCAAACTGACCAACAGAGAAAAGCACAACGAACACGGAAGCCAGGCGACTTCCAGGTCAAGATCCCACCGCGGCAGGTCACCAACCCGACAACACGATAGGAGAGACGGTCGCAGTGTCTCACGCGACCACCGACACGAAAAATCTCCGGAACAGCGATACAACAAGAAACACCACCGCAGCGCTTCCCGAGATCTAAGTCGTCAACACGACTCAGACGAGGATCGGAGATACCGAAACACCAAATGAACTAGAAACGACCACACCATAATGGGAGCTACACCCTTCACAGAAAGAATCTTAAGAGCAAAACTCCCCAAAGGTTTCGAAAAACCCACCGACATGAAGTATGACGGAACCAAGGACCCTCAGGAACATCTAACGGCCTTCAAAGCCAGAATGAACCTCGAAGGAGAGGCCGACGCAGTCCGGTGCAGAGCCTTCCCGGTAACCCTTGCCGGACCAGCGATCAAATGGTTCAACGCCCTCCCGAACGGATCTATAGCCAACTTCCACGACATAGCACGAAAATTCATGGCCCAGTTCACGACCAGAATCACCAAAGCCAAACACCCCATCAGCTTATTAGGGGTCACACAAAAGCAAGAAGAATCCACAAGGAAATACCTTGACCGCTTCAACGACGAATGCCTAACGGTCGATGGACTCACGGATTCCGTTGCAAGCCTTTGCCTGACTAACGGGCTCATGAATGAAGATTTTCGCAAGCACCTCACTACTAAACCAGTATGGACCATGCACGAAATCCAGAACGTCGCCAAAGACTACATCAACGACGAAGAAGTCAGTCAGGTCGTCGCTGCCAACAAACGGCAGCACGCCAACACCCAACACGGCAATTCGGCGCCCCGTCATAACCCAACACCCAAAGAGAATCAACGGGACCACCCCAGGCCAACCAACCGGCCACCAAGAATAGGCAAATTCTCTAATTACACGCCCCTAACAGCACCTATTACAGAGATATACCATCAAATAGCAGATCGAGGCATCATTCTAAAAGCCCGACAACTCAAAGAAAGGACGGGAGGCAACAAAACCTTCTACTGTGACTACCACCGAGGTTACGGCCACAAAACACAAGATTGTTTCGACCTTAAAGACGCTATTGAACAGGCCATACGAGACGGAAAACTCCCGGAATTTACCAAAATCATCAGAGAACCGAGACGCGCGGAAAAAGACAAGTCGCCGGAAAGGGAAGGGCGTAACCCGAGAACTCACAAGCAAGCCCGCAGGGAAAGCCCGGAGGAAGACCCGACCATCATAGTGAACGTCATCACAGGCAAGGACGTACCAAGCAAATCAAAACTTACAATGAAAAAAGATCTCAAGGTAATGGCTATCAGAAACCAAGCCCCAATCGCCGCGGCCGACAATACGATAACTTTCTTGCCAGAGGACTGCCAACACGGCACCTCAGCCGAAGATGCCCCCTTCGTCATCTCAGCCAGAATTTGAACAGGACTAGTATGGAGGATACTGGTAGACACCGGCGCAGACTCGAACATCCTTTTCCGAGGAGCCTTCGACAAGCTCGGGCTCCGCAACAACAACCTCCAAACACACCGCCACAGCGTCACGGGACTCGGTGATAACTTTCTCAAACCAGATGGCTCAATTACCCTCCCCATCACCATAGGAACAAGCAATCAGAAAAAGACAATCATATCTGAATTCGTAGTCCTAAAAGACTCCACAGCCTATAACGTGATTCTCGGAAGAAAAACAATCAATGACTTCTCTGCAGTCATCTTTACCAAATACCTCCTCATGAAGTTCAGAACCGACAACGGCTCCGTCGGTACCATCCACGGAGATCGAGAGGTCGCAGCCGAATGCGACAACACCAGCCTAGCCCTAAGAAAAAAATCCCGGGATGCGGTTAGCCGACCTAGATGCGCGACAAGACGGCCAACCTAGGCCAGAACCAGAAGGAGACATGGAAAAACTACAAATAGGGCCAACCAGAGAGGAATACACCTTCATTAATAGAAACCTCCCATATGACCTCAAAGAAGAACTCTCCCAACTCATGAAACAGAACAGAGACTTATTCGCATTTACACCAGCCGATATGCCGGGAATTAACCCCAACCTAATGTCCCACCATCTAGCCGTGGACCCCCAAGCTAAGCCGGTGGCACAAAAGTACACGACCTGGCTAGCCAACGTCGTACTAGTACGAAAATCTAATGGGAAATGGCGAATGTGCGTCGACTACACAGACCTCAACAAAGCTTGCCCGAAGGACGCCTTCCCCTTACCAAACATCGACGGATTAGTAGACGCAGCATCCGGCCACCGATACCTCAGCTTTATGGACGCATATTCCGACTACAACCAGATCCCGATGCACCGACCAGACGAAGAAAAAACTACGTTCATCACCCCAGACGGAACATACTGCTACACAGTAATGCCCTTCGGCTTGAAAAATGCTGGAGCCACCTATCAAAGACTTGTTAATAAGATTTTTCGAGACCTGTCCGGAAATAAGTTAGAAGTCTACATAGACGATATGCTCGCCAAGACTGAATCTGGCGAACAACTAACCAACGACCTCAAGGTCATAATGAACACCCTACGAAAGCACCAAATGCGGCTCAACCCGGCAAAATGCGCCTTCGGAATGGAGGCATGAAAATTCCTCGGCTTCATGATTACACAACGCGGAGTTGAAGCAAACCCGGAGAAATGTCGTGCCGTCCTCGAGATGACAAGCCCCAAAAACGTTAAAGACATCCAAAAGCTCACCGGCCGACTGACCGCGTTATCACGCTTTCTCGGTGCATCGGCCCAAAAAGCAATCTCTTTCTTCAAACTAATGAAAAAAGGGACCGCTTTTAAATGGGAGACGGAGTGCGAAGAAGCATTCCAACACTTCAAGAGGGTCCTAGCGGAACCACCAATCCTCGCCAAACCCCAAACAGGGGAAACACTTTACCTGTACCTTTCCATAACGGAAGAGGCACTCGCAGCAGCTCTCATCCGTGAAGACGAGAAAAAGGAGCAAAAACCCGTATACTTCATAAGCAAAGTCTTACAAGATGCAGAAACCCGTTATTCACGCTTAGAAAAACTAGCTTTCGCACTCCTTATAGCCTCCCGGCGCCTGCGATAATACTTCCAAGCTCACCCCGTGACGGTCCGAACCGACCAGGTGGTCAAGCAAGTATTACAGAAACCCGACCTAGCGGGAAGAATGCTAGCATGGTCCATCGAGTTATCCCAATTCCAGATCAAGTTCAAACCCCGGAACGCTGTCAAAGCACAGGTCTTGACCGATTTTATCGCCGAAATGACTCCGGGAAAACTCACCCCCGAACCATGGAAACTGCACGTCGACGGCTCGTCAAACTCCACTCACGGAGGCGCCGGAATCATACTCGAAAACCAAAACGGGATCACAATGGAACAGTCAGTACGATACGAATTTCCAGTATCAAATAACCAGGCAGAATACAAGGCCCTCTTAGCAGGCCTGACCCTAGCCCGAGAAGTTGGAGCAAAGGCCCTAGAGGTAAATACCGACTCCCAAGTAGTCAGTTCCCAAATCAACGGAAGCTACCAGACACGAGATCCCCTGCTCCAACAGTACCTCGCCAAGGTAAACAAACTAAAAGAAGGGTTCGAAAGCATCACCATACAACATGTTCCCAGGGAACGAAATGCCAGGGCAGACCTACTTTCCAAGATAGCCAGTACCAAACCGGGACACGGTAACAAATCGCTAATTCAGGAGGTCGTTAGGTCACCTTCTGTATCGACAACAGTCAACGCCCATCTGACGTCCTCAAATCGGGAGTCCTGGACGCACCCTATCCTACAGTACCTCCTCGACGGAACTTTGCCGCCAGACCCGAAAGAGGGAAAGCGAATAAAAAGGGAAGCCGCCAACTATACCATCGTAGCAGGACAACTATACAAACGTGGTTTCTCGCAACCCCTACTCAAATGCGTCGAACACGGGGACACGGAATACATTCTCCGCGAAATCCACGAAGGCTGCTGCGGTCACCACGTCGGAGGCAAAACTTTAGCCCAAAAAATCATCAGGGCTGGCTACTACTGGCCCACAATCATTCGAGACTCCATACAATTAGTAAAAAGCTGTGACAAATGCCAAAGACACGCCAATATCCACCAAGCCGCCCCACACCAACTCAGCACCATATCGGCAGAACGGCCGTTCGGCACTTGGGGGATCGACCTCGTCGGGCCCTTCCCTACAGCTCCCGGCCAACTCAGATATCTCATTGTCGCCATAGATTACTACACCAAATGGATCGAGGCCGAACCTCTGGCCTCCATAACGGCGACCCAGTGCCGGAAATTCGTTTGGCGGCAGATCATCACCCGATTCGGAATCCCCGAAGTCGTCATCTCGGACAACGGAACCCAGTTTGCCGACAAAAAATTCAGAGAATTCTTAGAAGGATTACACATATCCCATCGCTTCAGCTCGGTGGAACACCCCCAAACAAACGGACAGGTGGAATCCGCAAACAAAATAATCGTCAAAGGACTCAAAAAACGGCTCGACGAAGCCAAAGGACTGTGGGCAGACGAATTAGGATCGGTCCTATGGTCATACCGAACAACACCACAAACGACCACGGGGAAACGCCTTTCCGATTAACATACGGCGTAGAAGCTGTCGTCCCAGTAAAAATCGGAGACCCGAGCCCCAGAAAAACGGTCGGAGGTAACGATGAAGAAGCAGAACGAGACCTCATTAACGAAGAAAGAAACATAGCTCACATCAAAGAGCTAGCACTCAAACAAAGAATCAGCTTAAGATATAATCACGGCATCATCCAACGAGAATTCGCGGCCGATGACCTCGTCCTACGACGAAACGATATCAGTCCCCCGACCCCAGGAGAAGGAAAGCTCGCCCCCAACTGGGAAGGACCATACAGAATCAAGGCTGTAATCGGAAAAGGGGCGTACAAACTCGAACGGCTCAACGGTGACGAAGTCCCGAGGACATGGAACGCCGCCAACTTGCGACGATACTACACCTAGACCGACCTAAATAGGTCGCCCCCTTATTTCTTCCTTTTCTATTTTTATACTTTATTTATATTTTTTCTCCTCCCAGATTTCCAAGGTTTTAAAGGGATTTCTCATCTAAGTTTTAATCTCGGGTATTCTTTCCCGCCGTTAACGGAGGGTTTTAACGAGGCCCAACCATTCAATAAATATTCCATTAAAAGCTATTTCTACTTTTCTGCACGTCCCAAAATACGGAACAGAAGACACGGCCACGACTGGGGGACTGATCACCCCCAGGCCCAACACACGGATATCCATAAAAACCCGACCAAACGACGGTCTGAGGAAATAAAAAAACAAACGGAATAGCTCAAAATATATAAAAAAGGCCCGAACGGCCGAAAAAACCATAATACAGAACATTTAACGGCCCGGACGGCCGAAAATACCATTAAACGGTTCCCAATGTCACGGCCCTTGGCCATCCAAAATATTCAGAAACAAACAAAGTCCAGAAAAAAGACAAAGACAGAAACTACTCGAGATCGACGATCTGGCCGCCACGAACGGTCTTGAAGGCTCCCATCACGGACACATCCACGCCCGGAGCCAGCACTAAAGCCTGGGCCCTCATCGTCTCCTCAATAGCCGCGATCGCACCCTTTGCATCAACCAGCAACTCTGTCTTCTCCTTCTTCAAGGCAGCAACCTCGGCCTTCAAAGTCTCCACTTCATTAAGAAGCACAGCTGTCTGGGAACCCGCATCAGAGGCCCGCTTACGCTCCTCTGCCAACTGGGAAAGAAGTGAAGTCTCAACCTCGGAAAGTCAAAGAATCTCTGCCCCGGCTTCCTCAGAGGACTTCACTGCCTTCTCCCTCGCAACCCCGGCAGCCTCAAGCTCCTCCTTCAACTTAGCCACGTCAGCCTGAGAATGGCGGAGCTTCTTATCCAACAAGCCAACCTGAGCCATCACGGGCTCGGCCTTCCGGACAACAACGGCAGATCGAAGAAGTGCACGGTACACCGACTTAGCCTGAAATGAAACATCACATCCATCAAAAAACGGCTCTGTCCCAGGCATCAGGTGCTGATCGATAAACCCAGAAGCATCAAAGCGGCGATCCATCACACTGGGCACAGCACCCTCTTCCTCAAAAGTTTCGCTGCTAGGATCCTCGGGCCTCTTTCTCTTCCGGGAAGCATCGGCAGCTGAAACAACGACAACCTCAGGCGAGTTCACAGGACCCGGCGAAACCCGAGCTTCGGCCCTCACCCCCGACGAAACTACCTCATGGGAGATGGCCTGAGAACCCATAGCCGGATTGGAGACGGGAGTAGCAGGAGACGACGACCCTTCCTCCCGACCCATCGCCGCCTTCAGCCTCGCCAAAGAAGTCAACCCACCGGCCATCTCAACTGAAAAGAAGCCAAAGAAAAATCAAGTCAAAAAAAAGGGGGACAAAGCCACACCAATATACGTCCGACAAGCCTCAGGATCCCCCATAACATCTCGAGGGTTCAACGGACGCTCACCGAACAAATGCCACAAAACACTGGCAATGTCCTTATCCTCCCGAGACAAACCATCATAAGTAATCTTAGTCAAAACCGACGGGCCAGCACCAAAGTTCCAATACGTCGGAAACCGGCGCTCGCCCTCCAGTGTCAGCCAAAACGGACGATGCCCCTGAACGGGACGCACCTTAAAATACTCCCACTTGAAACCGTGAAAAGAATCCTCAAACAACCCAAAAATCCGGCGATGAGGTTGAGCACGGAAAGACAAATATCCTTTCTTATGCTTCCCCTCCTTAGTCGGAAGAGTGCATAAGAAAAGAAAAAGAAAAACAGGAACAGAAGCCAGAAGATCGAGATACCGGCACACCAGTTCGAATGACCGCACGGCAGCCCAACTATTCGGGTGAAGCTGAGACGGTGCTACGGAACACCGACTCAGCAGATCTTGAACAAACGGCGAAAAAGGCAACCGCACGCCGAGCCGAGTGAACATCGACTCGTAAACCCACATCCAATCCGGCACAGTGGGTGAATGAAGGTTTAGGTAACAAACGCGCTCGTCGGCATCAGGGAGGACGAGCTCATACCGCCCCTCCTCGTCACCACCACCACAGATCGCCCCCTGATCACAGAGCCGCTGAAGATCATCCTCCGTCATCCGTGACGGAACACCCCACACATCGCTAGTCACCCAACCGTAGCAATTGGGAACGCCCCTGGAGGGGGCTACTGGGGCTCCCACACCCTCATTTCTCCGCCGTTGCATACCTAAAACAGGGAGGAGCACCACCATCAGCCTACTGACCCTACGCAGAAGCAAGACAGAAACCTAACACCACTACTAAACCAATGCGGTGGCTCACCACCGCTATTAAACAAACACAGCGGTGCTCAGCCCCTCCAAAACTCAAAATGCTACCCCCCAAAGACACCAAACACAGTAACAAACAGTAAAAGAACAACGCATGGCAAAGACAGAACAAGTATTCACAGAGTAAAAAGAAGGAAAGCGAAGCATGCCAACCTGGTAATGCAGAAGAAAGCTTGAGAAAAGCAGCACCAAAAAAGCAAAAATCACAGAGAGAAGAGGAGCTTCTTTTCAGATGAAGAGTTTTTTTCCTTTCAGAAGAGAAAATGGAGAAGAAAATGAAACGAACGAGGGAACTGAAACAAAAAGCCACAGACGGTTTCAAAAGGGAGCAAAATGACACAATTAACCCTAGGCACAGGGGTAAAAAAGGGAAACGTCCCCTCGCATTAAATGACCCCCTCGAAAAGAGAAGCTAATAAAGCCTCGAAGAATGCAACGGGCACAGTAAAAACAGAAGAGTCACGTCAGAACCAAAACGGTCAGACGAACCTTCAGCAAAATCAGAGCCGAGATACCGATCTCCCTCCAAAGGGCTAAACGAACACCCGAGAAGAACTAAGGACCTAGCCCACAGTCAAACATTATACCTTCCAGCGACAGACCGATCTCGCTCGCCCTCCCGCTGCGGGGGCAACTGTTACGGATCCAAACCCAAACCCGGTTCCCCGGGTTTGACCCATTCCCCCCTTCCAGAAGGCCCCGAACCGGCCCTCCGGAAGCTCCTAACCGACTGTCGAATTCAAACGTCTCCTTTATCTTATCCCAACAAGATAAAGATAAAATAACTACCATCACCTATAAATAAGAGGACCTACGTCCCTCCAGGTATTCATTCATTCGACTCACCATATACCTCTTAGATCTATCCTGACTTGAGCGTCGGAGTGTCTTTGCAGGTACCTCCCCCCGCCGCTCCACTCGAATAGTCCGACGTCCGCCTCGACCCGCAGGTCCTCGATCCTCCATTCAACCCGTACCAGAGACATCTTGTACATATACTATCATTAATTTACCGCCCCACGCATCGTGCGGGTTTTATTCTAGTGTGTTAAATGAGCACAACAATTATGTGTTTATTGAATATGCCATATTTATATAAACTATTAGATTATATTAGATGAAAATCAAAGGTTAATATAAAAGAATAGTATTGATGGACTCTAATAAATACAGAATATCCTAGTACATATTTAAATACTTTAAGTGACAATACTTTAATACACAATATTTTAAATGGTAATAGAATT
>NC_029776.3:100042229-100042633 GCF_000817695.3 Arachis duranensis
TTAAACTGCAACATAAAAATATAAAATAATTAAATTTTATTTTATATTACTTGATAAATAATTAAATTATTATATTCAATACTTAACTAACTATTTTGTTAAAAATATTATTATATAATATATTTTTTATCAAATATTTGTATAAATATAGTTTATTTAAAATATTATATATAATACATAAAAAGATTTTTTTAATTTTTTTAGAAAAATTAAATAAATAATATGTATCAGTTACGTATATGTATCATATGTGTACGTAATAGTGACTGGTATAAGATTGATATATATTCTTTTATTTTTTAGACTCTCTAATATACATGCTACTTCATAACCCTCTCCTCTAATATTTCTTATTCATATTTTTTTTTTGTCGTAATATTAAGAAGTAGATAATAATTTAAAAT
>NC_029776.3:100043571-100132898 GCF_000817695.3 Arachis duranensis
AAAATAGTACTGTATAATAATTAATCTTAATAAATAAAAATTATTTTTGTATGTATTATATGTTTTATATTTATTTTAAAGTAAAAGTTTATACTTGTCATTTTTAAAATATTCTGCATTAAAATATATTTATGTATGTATATACTAATATATTCTATATTTATAAAGTTTATCAGTACTTCTCTTTCATAACATCCTTTGATTTTCATTTAATAAAATCTAATAGTTCATAAAAAGTGGTGCATCTAATGCGCACAAAATAATTGGTCTGACTTTAGAGTTACCCAAATTTCTTGGATTAATTTGTTTATTCGCTTAAAACAACGAGTTTTTACTTTTAAAATCAGATTTGTTAAATTTTAAATTAAATGGATGTTCTTATTAATTTTTTTTCATTTTTTAGTATTTTTATTTAGAATAATATTATGCATCTAAGTTTTTTTGTGAATCAAATTCAACCAAATTAAATAATAAGACTTTGAGTAACACTATTTATAATTGATTTTTGTTGATGTTAGATTAATTGGTTGAACTTAGTTAACCAAAATATTTGAATGTGTAACATTATTCTTTTATTTATCCGATCTAAACACCCGATTTACCAACTAAAAAAAATGTTTGTTTAAGATTTTTCTTATTAAAGTGGCATTTTTCTATCTAATGTTTTTTTATCCTAAAACTAAATTTTTTATTCAAATTTATTGTCAAAAATATAAAATAAATAAACAAGTTAATACGTATAATTCGCGAACTTAAGTTAGTCAAGCTTAAACACACCGAAATTTGTCTGTTTAACAACCCTATTTGGTAATGTATATTCAATTAAGTGTATACAAAAATTTAGCTACTAAATTAATCAATAAAATAGAATAACTATTAAAATATAAAATACAGATTAAAAAATAAGTTAAACAATAAATATTATATCTAATTTGAATTTGCCGCTCGTGTTGAATTACCATCGCAAAGACTCTAGTTACTGGAGGCAGAGGGTCCATGAGAAGTAGCTGTGAACGAACGACTGCATACCGTTCATCCAAGCCCTTCATAAATCTAATGATAAAGTCCTAGTTTCGATGAATTTTAGCTGAACAAGTGCAGATAGGAAGCGGTCTGGAGTTTTCAAGTTCCTCCTAGAGAGTTTTCAGAGAAGTATAGAAGTCAGTGGCCGTAAATGTACCTTGTTTTAGGCTGTAAACTTCTTCTTGTAATTCTGATATGCGTAAGAGATCTGATTGTTGATGACAAGTCATCTTAGGCTAGTTTCACAAGCCTTTTTCATCTATTTTACTCGATTTTCATGCATTTCTTAGGCAATAAGTAAGTGTTTGGATGAAAAAATTCATGCTTGTCTTGATTCAATCAAACATTGTTAAACTAGTGCATTTTCATAAGATTTATGCAAGAATTGCTTGATGATATGAATGATGCAAGATTTGATGATTATGCCAAGGCTCTGATGTATCTGTTTGGTTTATGACAGGTAAGAAAGAAGCAGAGAAGTGGAGAAGAGCACCTTAGCGCTACGCTCTCTTTCAAAGAGCGCTACGTTCTTCAGCGACGCATACGCGTGGAATGGCGCTTGTGAGAAGGCACGCATACACGTGAAGGACGCGTACGCGTGGAAGGGATCAACGCTCTTCAGCCACAAGCATTGCGTTCTCTACCAACGAGCGCCTGCGACAACGTGCAAAAATGGGATTTGAAATTTATCCATCGATGTGTACGCATGAATAACGCGTATGCATGGATGTGGCATCTATAAAGAAGCATGCAAACGCGTTGATGAAGCAGCAGCGTGGAAGGGGACTTTTTTTGAAGATCCACGCGTACGCGTACGCGTGGAAGAGCGCTCTCAACGCGAACGCTACGCTCTCCTTAAGAGCGCTGAAGGCGACGCGTACACGTCGATATGCCAAAATGCAAAGGACGCGCACACATACAGGACGCGTGCGTGTGGGTGTATGAGCGCTGCACTTTCCTTGCGAACGCTACGTTCTTCTGGAGCAGAATATTCCACCAAATTAGACGGCCCACTTGAAGCCACTTCCAAGTACACTGAAGACCCAATTTTGGGAATGAGAAAAAGAGTATAAATAGAAGAATGTTTGAAGAAAAGAGAGGTTGGCTGAGAAGCTCTCGGGAGGCTGATAGTAGGAGTAGGAGTAAAGGCTGGAGGATTAGAGACTCCAGAGCTCTCTTGGAGGATTAGAGACTCCAGAGTGTTTAGCATATTTTAGATACACTTTTATTTTCTGCAAATTTTACATTTCAACTTATATTGAATTTAATTTCCTTTTTGCAATTTCAATTTCTTACACTTCTACCTTTCTACCAATTTACTTTCTGCCAATTTTACATTCCCATTCATATTGAGATTGATTTACTTTCAAGCAATTTAAATTTCTGCACTTGTTCTTAGAGTGATGACCCACTAAACCCTAATTCATTAGGAGAGGAGCTCTATTATAATTCACATGATTGAGTGAACTTCTTCTTCTTCTCAATCCATTTGTGTAGCTATAGGATATCCTCTGTTTTGGTTGAATATTCATTCACTCCAGAAGGGGGTTTGAATCTGTTGAATGCTTGTGTGAGCCTCAGAAGGGGAATCATGGGAATTAGAATTGGGGCTCTATTATTCACAATTCTCTTGACCAACACTATTCGGGAGGAATTGAGGTCTTTAGAATTAGTGTGGCTTATGGATGAGAGACATGCGCTTTACTTACTTCTTCTCCTGACAATTGGATCAAGGAATTGGCAAGATTGATTGTGATTAGAGAGATTAGATTGCCAAGGAATTGTGATCCAATCAATTTCAATCTGCCATAGATCTACTCATATGATTGAGAAAGGAGTTGAGACTCATTTAATTTATGATGGATTATGATATCTCGAATCCCTAATTAATCTTTTTCTTTGATTATTCTTCACTTTAATTTCCTTTAATTTTCCAGTACCCAAGTCCCTTTACATTTCATGCAATTTACATTCTGTTGTTATTTACATTCAGTTCTTTTATTTTCTTGCTCTTTATATTTCAAGCAATTTACATTCAGCACTTTAAATTTCTTGCAATTTACATTTTGCTAATCAATTTCTCTCAATTCACCACTATTAGCTTGACTAAACTAATCACCTCACTAAAGTTACTTGATCCATTAATTCTCATGGGATCGACCTCACTCTTGTGAGTTTTACTACTTGATGTGACCCGGTATACTTGCCGGTTAGTTTGTGCGGAATCGATTTTTCCCCATCAATTGTGAAAATCGTTCTTTAAGATCAACCCAAACAGAAACAGCAGTATCGAGATATATCACACTATGAGTGATGGACGGTGAAAGCGAATGAAAAAGCCAAGAAAGAACGAGGTTGTTGCAACGTTCCCAAGCTGGGAAGAGAGGATCTTCTAAAAGGGGGAAGGTATTGTACCAGTAAGAAAACCATGTTTATTTTTTGAAATAACTGCCATGGTGAAAGATCTGCTCCAAGAATGGTAGTTATTTCCTATTAGAACAGGAGTAACAAGCACAGACGTAGAATTTTTGCTCGGATGTATATAATAGGAACTGGATTGATCTTGAGAAATATCCATTGTGTGTGACGAAGAAGAAGGAGAACAGGGAGGAGTTGACTGATTATTAGGATGAGAAGTTTTAACCATATTTTGGGTATCATCATCGCCGTAATGGCTCTGAAACCATACACAAGAAAAAGACAAAGAATAGTATTAAAGAAAATGATAAATATGTATTGAAGTGTGTTTTACATGATACAAGAATGATGCTATTTATAAAGATATTACCAACTAACTTTATAAATATTATTCATCTACTAACTACTAACTCTCAACTACTTATTAAATATCTTTTGTGTTGTTAATATGTTGAGTTGATGAAAATTGGTTTAATATATCAATTAAGTAGTAGATTCATATTGTACTTGGAAGTATATCATATAATTTTTTTGGTAAAAATATCAAATTTATGAGAATCAGCTAGAAAAGATACAAAACTTCATATCTTTTAAAAATATATTTGCATTGACTTGAGTTATTACTTTTTTTTATAATTCAATGAATGCTTTTTTTCGGTAAGGGATGGTGTCTTTATATTGTTTAGGGTCTTCAATTTTGTTATTCTACATCTAAGATAGGACCAATCATAAAATAAATTATTGTTGATTTTTTGTTGTGCATGGAATTATTTCACTTGTGGTTTCCGTTTGAGTGCTACTGGAAAAATCAAAAGTGAGTGACACTCACGGGTGAAAGTAGGTGGAATTTTATATAGTTAAATATCTGAAAAATTTTTATTCCCAGAATACGCACTCTTTGAAAATGATCCTAAAATACGCAGGGCCAATTCCTGCCCGGCGCACATGAAATGGAATTTGGCATCATATCAGAGGTGTCACCAATAAAATGGCGTAATCACAACAGCCTTTACCATTTCATTGCTGCCATCAATGAAATGGAGCAACCCAAGGACGGCGTACACCAAGTGGTGCATCTCAGGGCCAGCGTATGCGAAGTGGACCAATCTGCTGGCGGCGACTACGAATTAGAGGGCTTCGTGTGTGGCGCCCACGAAATGGTGGTCAAAGTAGCAGCTGCAGGAATCGTACCTCACATGCATTGGCTGTGTTGGGAGGTAGGAGACACTTGGAAAGGGAGCCAAGACCATTATAAAAGGGTTGTGGGGAGGGGACCTCATGCACAGTTGAAAGGAACTTGTGGTAAAAATTTTTTTGTATAAGTGGTAAAAGGAACTAGGAGGAGGTGGGAAGGCAGTGCTGGAAATTTTTTTTTTAATATGAGTAGGGAAGGGGTTAACGTGGAGGAGAACTTGAATCGGTCGGACAAACATCATATAGCGGCACATTTATTCCATAAGGTTAGTTTACGTCATTAAGCTGATTGTTGTTGTTAGCGATTGTTAGAAATAATTTTTTCCCTGTTTAAAAATTTGTTATAGTATTTTGAACTATTGTATTTCTTGCTACCTTATCTTGTAGCCGACACGCGTTCTTACTCTTCATGGCACGCTCGTCGATGTTTTCAGTTTTTATGTTAGATCCTACAGATCCAAGCATGGAAATTAGGCAGCAGAGGCTTGAGCCTTATCTGAGACGCACCGAATTTTACCACGCCTCTTTGATCAAGCGCTTTGAGTACGACAATCCACTCATTAGTTCCTTTGTCAAACGATAGCGACCGGAGACATACACATTTCACCTCCCTTGGGGTGAGTGTATGATAACCCTGGAGGATGTAGCAATGCAATTAGGGTTACCTGTTGATGGTCAGCCTGTTAGTGGTATTTTGAGGTCATGGAGCAAGTTTCACCAAAGAAATATTTGAGAATGGTGTCATGAACTTCTAGATGAGGTTTCCGCCGGCCACATAGGGACAACATCAAGCTGAAGTGGCTCAGAACTCGTCTTCAGCAGATGCCGCTTGACTTAGAAGATAATGGCCTCATGCAGTATGCATGTTGTTACAAACTTTACTTGTTGGGAGGCATGCTTCTTCCAGACAAGGCCAACAACACGATGCATGTTCGATATCTACCGTTACTGGCTGACTATGAAGCCATCTGCACCTACAGTTGGGGTAGCACCGTCCTCTGTTGGTTATATCGTGCTATGTGTCTAGCAACAGATTACAGTGTTGAGGGTATGACCATTTGTCATACGTTGCTCATGTCGTGGATATAATACAGATTACCTTTCTGGGCACCGAATGTCACGACACCGTATAGTTTTTCTTTAGCCACGAGGTATGGTATCTGTCTTCCCACTTTGTGACTTTTATCATATATCCTTTGCGGTTGGAGTTTTTTTTTTAAGTTTGTCATTGTCCAACAGGTGGGTAGGGAAAAAAGGACAAAATGACAATGCTGAGCAGCGCTTATTGAGGCACCGTCTGAGGTTGGACAATCTGCAGGTGGATGAGGTTGGTGTTGGTTGTTATTAATATATTACCAAGAACTGCATATATGCTTTTAGTGACGGGGTTTCTTTTATGTGTAGTTTGTTTTTGGCAACCGTACATGGACCCCCGGATTCTCTCTAGAGTTCTGGCTGAATTCTTCGGCCACCCACATGGAGATTTTTATACAGCCGTTGTGACTCTCATATTTTTCAGGTGGATTGAGATCCTAAATGTTGACCGAGTGTTGCGTCAATTTGGGGGAAGGCAAGGACCTCCAAACCCTCCGCTTAATATTGATACCTTCCATCGACAGTTGGCCTGAAACGCGCTCTCAACCCGGTATACCAAGTCAACATACTGTTGCCACTCTAGTCTCGCGTATGCGCACGTGGCTAGAGCATGAGCACATGGGTAGTGTAATGCTTGGAAGTAACCACAGTCACATCTGTGATTTTGCAGGTTAACCCTAAACCGAGATTGCACCTTTACAATAGCTATCTCGTCGACTATGAATATGGTAGTGGCTTTATCGTACGACGTCACTAGCATCTAGGAAATTCCCTCACGGTTCGCTAATATGGCTTTCTGCAAGAACTGTGAGAACACCTGACCGCTTGCAATCTGTGCTTGTGCTTGCCGACCCTTGACGACGAATAATTCATTCAGGCGATGGCACGTAGACCTGACAATTACACATAATGGTAGATTTCTAGTGCCCTTCAAGACGGAGTTGATACACTCAGAAAGATTGGTCGTCATGTGACCATATCGTCGCCCGTCATTAAGGTGCTGCAGCCATTTAGGTGGCTTTAACCCTCATATCCAACCCATCATCTGCGGCGATGTTACGGGATCCTCGCTGCTAATTAACTCAAGGTAGTACTGTGTCTGCTCCTGCATCTTCGAATACGCGACATTAACCAGGTGTCTTTTGGCTTCCTTACTCCAGCGTACTTACCGTACAGGTGTGTTCCATCCACTGACTCCAGCGGCTTATAGTGCCTAAAAGCTTGAACACATGAAGGGAACGACTAGAAAACCTAGTGAAACATAATACTATCACGGTCAAGAGTGTTTCCGACATAGTACGGAACCGTTTGGAGGTCAACAATTGTCCCTGTTGCGAAATTGTTTTACTTAGTCAAAGTTGTTAACGAGTAAATGGACAATGAAGAGCAAAGAGCATACGAAAGTAAAATGCAAAGAATACTTGGGACAAAAGCTTGCAGCACATTGAAGTATCTACGCAGCTAGTCATACAACTCGTCCCAATCACCATAGATCCTTGCGGTTGCCTTCTTCTTCGTGTGCCAAACCTTCTTGTATGACACCTTGTACCCATACGCTGACTCTACCGATCCTTGCAACACCTTTACACAAATTGTCGTATCAGCATACACCATGGGGAATATGTGCTGTCAGATCACATTGCTATCAAGTTGAGCGTGGTCTTGAGACATCGAAATTGCCAAGCAACTATGAGGCCCTTCGTATTTTCGAATTTTTCAAAATTTGGAAGACCTTGTCTTCGCAACCCGTACCATCCAACGACATTGGTCCCCGAACTGCTTGCATCGACATACATACCTACTTCGGTCTGACTCTACCACCTTATACTATGCACTCTTACGGATGTTGTAGTTTTTGACTACCAGCATCATTATTTTTCGGTTCAGAAACTTTAACCCAATCTCGAGCTCCATCTCACCTGACAGAGCGTATCTGCTCGGTCTGTCCTCTGCGTTATTCGAATGCATTGCTCCAAGATTTAGAGACAGGTAGTGTGCTGGTGTGTTGGAGGATACACCACCACCTACCGGTTCGACAGGTGTTGGAGGAACAGAGTCGCCATACAGAGGTTGCATTTCCGGAATGGCTACTGCCTCATCACCACTAAATTCTTCAATGTCATCCTCGTCAGACGTTTCAGCGATACCAACATCGGGATGCCTATCGAACCCAAGTATGGTAGAAGGGGAGGGGCGCGCTTCACGAATATTTGCATTATGTTTCCACACCACAAATGCATTGAAGCTTGGACTACGGGCCCTACTTGTATCCGGACCCGGTACAAAATTAGCCGCTCCCAGATTTCTCACACCATCCACATTATTAGAACTGGACGAGCTTCCACCAATATCTTGAAGATTCAGACAAAGCTCCAACGAATATATGCTTCCTATGCTGCGATGATAAGAGAACATCATCGACACATGCAGATCAAATTTTATCTGCATTTTTTGATACGCAAATGAGTTGGCCACTGCAACCGGCATCCTGTAAGTCACCTTCGTGATTTCTTTTTTCCCAACCATTCCAGTATGTACCAGAATTAGATTATTTAGATCTTGCAATGATGTCTGTGGCGGAATCATTATCCATAATGGATAGTCGCAAACGAATATAATACCTTCTGCTGTATGAGAAATTTTTTCATTGGGTTATATAATCAAATAAATGTTCTCCGAAGTCATACACAAAACAACCCAATCTTAACACCCAAGAAATTTTTTAGAGAGAAAGAAGGTTGTGACGTTGAGAGCAATATTGGAGAGTAGAAGGAGAGTGGATATAGAATGGCTTCTTCCATGGTTGATCCAGCAGCGTTTATATAGGCACACGAAGATCGCATTTCGTGGCCAGTACACATGAAGTGCTCCAACTCGCGTGCGCTGCCATTGAATTGGAACCAATTCGTGGCCGCCATCCCAGATGTCCCCCATTTCGTGGGTGACAGCCACATCATGGCTTTTGCACCATTTCGTGGCCGCCGCTCGTGACTTGGAACCTGCTGTTTCTTGTTCTATTTCGCAGATGCTGTTGCTGATATAAAGAGGAAACCTACGCGGACGACGTCCAAAAATTAGCGCTACGTATTTCAGTAACATTTTTCTGTCGTGCGTATTGTGGAAGTTAAAGTTTTTACAATATTTAATTATATAAAAAAGCCGATTTTTTATCTTATAACAATACACGAGCTAAAGACAAGGACAGTAAAAAACAAATGAAAAATAAGAAGAGGAGAATGAATTTAAATATAGTTGGCTAGTCAATGAAATATGTAAAGTGTTCTCATGTTAAAAAGGAGTTAATGCTAGCATCTTCTTTTAAGTGACTATGTTGTTCTTTTTGTATGAGGATTTTAAGAATAGTTGCTCTTAAGTTGTATAAAGTGATATTTTATGTGATTTAAAAAATTGTTTCTTATGATTTGTACTTATTATAACATAAAAAAATTTATGATTCATAATCTATTTTTGAATTATTAATTGTATATTTTATTTTATTTAATTATTTTAAATTAAATAATAAATTTATATGGATAAAATACTCTTTTTATAATATAAAAACAAAAATATTATTTAATACTAATTCATTTTTCCGATTTTCTTTTTAATCAAATTCTTTTTATTTCTATCCTCCTATCAAAACAAACCCTAAATGATTAGAGATGTATTTACATGTTTTATTAGTCAAGAATTGATCTGTCTCAAAAATAAAAAAGTTAAAAATTTATTTTTTTTATATATAAAAAATATGGAAAATAAATTTATTATGCAATAATATTCTCTTATAGTCTTATTTAAATCTTTTCTTAGCACAAAATACAATAAATTGTTCCTACAACGGTTGCGTGGCATTTAGGCATTGGCAGTCAGTTCTTGAGTTGTGTGCACCACCATGACGCGGAATCTTTTGTTCTTTACCGTCCCAGTTGCAATGCAAAGTGCAATTGTGCAAACAACCAATA
Organism: Arachis duranensis; assembly: GCF_000817695.3. NCBI lineage: Eukaryota > Viridiplantae > Streptophyta > Magnoliopsida > Fabales > Fabaceae > Arachis > Arachis duranensis. Next base: position 100,053,264 of record NC_029776.3, read on the forward strand.
GGGTTGCCTCTCCACCAATTTTAGCATTAGTTTAATCCATACCAAAATTTTAATTTATTATTATGATTGCGACTAGTATTCTTTATTAATCTATATCTATATCTATATCTATATTTTTATAAATTAAATTTGAATAACAATAATAATAATTTTGATTTTAGTCAGAATCATAAATATGTTATATTAAAATTAAAAGTTTTTTACTATCAATACATAAAAAATAATTTTATTAATTTTTTATATAAAAAAAATTTATATTAAATATCTTAATTTGTGTCTTTAGTTGACCTATTATTGCCCATTATAAAGTCCAACACAGTATTTACTATTTACCCTTCATTAGTTCATTCCTCTCTCACTCTCTCCGTTGTAAACGCCCTCTCCTCCCCTTGTAAAGTTCGTTCTCTGCCGCTGTCAATGGCAAACCGCTGGCTTAGACCCGAGGTTCCTTCCGATCTATCGCTTCACATCCTTCATATTCCAATCTCTTCTTGCTTCGCGTTTCTTATAACTGGCTCACCCTTAATTTTCTCTTTAGGGTTTCGGTTTTTTGTTTCTAATTTGATTATCTTTTTTGTTGATTTAGGTGTACCCTCTGTTTGCGGCCGTTGGAGTTGCGGTTGGGATCTGCGGATTCCAATTGGTTCGTAACATCTGCATCAACCCTGAAGTCAGGTCTATTTCTTTCTATACATTGTTTTCTTAATTTTCTGTGTTGGAATTGCAAGACTCGATTTTTATTTCACTTTAAGAGTTCTTTTAATGTGGTAGCTTGCGATTTCTGGAATTATTTAATAAAACGGATTTTTTAAACAACTTTAGTGGGTTTGAGTTTCACTAAGTTTTTGAAGGAAGAGTAAAAGTATTAGAAAACTCAATTTTTTTCCACAAGATACAATTCTCATTTTTCTGAAAGATATCTTTCTATTTAAAAAAATGTTTTCATATAATAAATAAACAAAAAGTATTCTTATATCATTGTGCCAAAACATAATTAATAGATAAAAAATATTAGTTTTACAAGAGGTACTCAAATATCAAATTACCCTTAAAAAAAATCACTTAAAATTGTTTTTAAGCTCACCCCAAAAAGCCCTTATAAAAAAGCTTCTCATTTTTTATTTTGGCCATATGAGATTATCAGCGTGAATTTTTGTTTTCAGAATAGTCTAAGATTAGATTTGAATATTTGATAGAGGGATATGATTTTGCTGCTTAGATTGAAAGATTGCAGAAGCTATTTTTGTTGGATAAGAATTCTTCCATGACTGGTTGAGTCAAACAAGGTTTATCCGTTTAGGACTATTGACTTGAGTCAAGAGTCAGATTCAATTTTGCATTATAGTCTATATGTATTTCTAGTTTGATTTAGGTTTTTTACATTTTTTGTTTTGGATGAAATTGTTGCCTATGTCTTTCTAGGCATTGGATTGGAGAGTATAAAAATAATTATAAAGTTTACCACATGTTAATTTTTGTAATATTCAAAAAGTACCCCTCTAGTGTTCTGGTTGATATTTAACTCCCTTGAGTAATTAGAATATTACACTTACTTTCCTTGTTCTAAATTTTAATTTTGTTTTCAAAAGCAGTTTAGAAATAATTAAATAACTATATTATCCTGAGTTATATTCTAACTCAATGTCACTTACAAACCCAAGAACCTATATCAAATCCCACGCAAAAATCCAAAAAACATAAATCAAATGCAATAAAAAATCAACCACTATTTTCCTCAAGAGATAGAAGATACTCATAATAAAAAAGAAAAAAACATAAGCAAATCCCAACTACACTAGTCTACTCATTCCTCCAAGTAAAACAAACAACCCAGCAGCAAAGATATATAAACCTAACAACTACTTCCCTTGGATTGGAGCAGAATGGTTGATTCACTTTTTGCATGAGACAACAATGACTTATTCCTACTATTCTACATACTTTTTTTTTGTCTTGGATGAAATTGTAGCCCAGGTCTTTCTAGTTTGGTTTAATTTTTTCTTTCATTTTGTTGGTCTTGGATGAAACTAGGGTATCCAACTTTGAAATCACTGACTAATTTCCTCTTATTGAAGGAGGGTTTGTGAATTCATGAGTTGGAATTTTGAAGGAGAAGAAAGAAGGGTTTGTAGTGCCAAAATTTAAAATTTAAGACTACAATCTTTTCCTTTCATTTCCTTTTCTTCCAAAACCCCAATTCACAAATAACCCCTTAAGGAACCACTGAGCTTACTGCATCCTATTGGGCCATACCTACATGATTTATCTTTCTAGTTTCTAGTATTAGAAAATGGCCAAGGGCCAGGCTCCCAGTAGAAAAGTCATCAGTTTGAACACAAAGGAAGCTATTTCAGTTTCATTATTGCTGCTTTGTAGCCAATTAACTTGGTTTTTGTTTGTTTGAAATGAATACCTAGTGGTTTTGAATTTGTTTTCAGAGTGAGCAAGCAGAACAGGGCTGCAGGAGTGCTCGAGAACTTTGATGAGGGAGAAAAGTATGCTGAGAACTTTCTGAGGAAGTTTTCACGCAACAGGGCGCCGGAGATTATGCCCTCCATCAACAGCTTTTTCGCCGATCCAAACCGCGGTTAAGTTGCTTTCGGGGAACAGAAAGATCAATTGATGTGTGAACTCTATTGTTATGGCATAGACCTCTTGTTGTGCTATTTTAGAAAACCATAAATGTTGATTTTCTCAAGATTGAGAGTCAGTCTGGTGTTTGATGAACCAAATATTATAAATGTTTTATAGCCAAAATTATGTTTACTATGATGTGGACGAGCTCTTTTTAAGTTTGGTATTCAAAATAAATGGACCTGAAATTTTTACTCCTATAGTCTCTTATTAACATAAGTTCGGGATTGCTTGGATTAGTTTCTAAAAAAAAAGAAGTTTTTTTGAGGGAATTTTTTTTATAAAAGTATTTTTTTTTGGGTGCCTCAAAGTAAAATAATTTAATGTTTAGATATCTTGCAAAAGAATATTTTTATTTATTAATTATATTTGAGTATAATACTACAAAAATAGATTTTATTTATTTATTGTGTTAAAATAATGTTTAAAAATAATTTTTTTTAAAAAAAAGATGTAAATTATAATTTTTAATTTTTTTTATAACAAGCTCATCAAAGGGAAGACAAAATGTAAACCATGCGTCACTCAGAATTTTTGGTGGGAGCACTACAGAACATCCTTAGACCTTAATGCACTCATACAAATAAATCAAAATAGTGAAAAATTAAACACATAAATCTTTGGATGACAAAATTGTCAATGCAGAACTAGATGTGTAATGAGTATATGTATCAAACAAGACAAAATATTTCTATAAAATAAAAGGATGTATTATATAATATCTTTTTTAATAAAATGTATCGTTTACTTTCATGCGATATTTGCAATAAATTTTCTTTATCTATTTTATGTGGTGTTGACTGATAATGTGAAAAATAAAAGTTTTTAACTTTAACATATCACACTTCAATTGGATGTGACACAAATATAGAGTGAGGCGTATTAAAGAATAAAGACCATAGATCCATTTTGATCTCAATGAATTGATAACAATGGTGTTTGCGACTTTTTATTTATACGACGATGAGGTATATGAGAATTAGGAGAAGAGAATTAAGAGTATTTGAGAATTAGAAGTAAATGAGAGAAGTAGAGGAGATGCACAAACATTGGACTCGAGGAGGAGGAGGTTTGCCCTAGTTCTAGTCCAAAATCAGGGGGCTACAACTTGGTGGAGCCAGCTCCGATTCTTCCCCACTTGGCACAGGGTCACCAACTTTTGCTGTCACCCTTCAAAATAAATAAATGGATTTGCGTAAACAATGTCTTCTTTTATTTGTTCTAGAAAATAATCTATTTTTTAAAATTCATTTCGTAAAAAAAAAATGGAAGGTCAATATCTAACAGCTCCAATAAAAACCAGCAAACCACTTTCAGAAAATCTTACATAATTCTAATACTATAACTAAGAGGGTGAAAAAACTTTTTTGTATTAGTTTCAGCTATGATTCTGTCTTGCACTTTCATGTAAATCAATCATGGTTAGTGGATGAACACTAGAGAAGTATCTGAGGAGTACATTTGAAAATGGATGAAAAGGAAGATCCAAATATAACAGAGAGTAAAATTTAGGTTAGAGTGAAATATTGTTTTTGTCTTCAATGTTTGAGGTAAGTTTTAAAGTTGTCCCTAACGTTTCAATCGTCTTATTTAAGTCTCTAACGTTGACGACAGGACAAAATTGAGACGATTTTTTGAAACGTTAGGGACTTAAATAGGACGAAAACGTTGGGACAAAAACGATACATAGAAATAAATTTTAATTTTATCCTTCACTAATATCAATTATTTACTGTATATAATTATTCAATTATTTTTTAACCACATTTAAATAAATTACACTTAATTACATTACTTTGATTCTAAATAAATTTATTCTTTTTATAATTTTACTTTTAAAGATTTTTACTCATCATGAAATGTTTGTAAAATGACTAGAATCACATTACTTTATTGTATATGTATTATTTTTTCCCACAAATTTATATATTAGTCATTCTACAAATATTTTATGATGAGTAAAAATTTTTAAGAGTAAAATCATAAAAAATAAATTTATTTAGAATAAAATTAATGTGATTAACTGTAATTTACTTAGATGTGATTAAAAAATAATTGAATCACTATGTACCATAAAAAATTGATATTATTGAAGGATAAAATTAAAATTTATTTTTATGTATCGTTTTTGTCCCCAACGTGTTCGTCCTATTTAAGTCCCTAATGTTTCAAAAGCGTCTCAATTTTGTCCCGCCGTCAATTCTGTTAACAGATTCCTAACGGCAGAACAACATTGAATCAATTTTAAATCGTTAAAGACTTAAATAAGACGATTCAAACATTAGACTTTGAGACTTACCTTCAACGTTGGAGATAAAAACGATACTTTCCTCTTTAGTTTAATATAATTTATATATTTTATGACTGAAGTTAAATATTTTATATATTGGAGACTAAAGTGTCAAGCACAATAAAGTTACAAAATTTGATATTTTACTTGATGTGGGAGTATTTTGTAAGTATAAAATAGGTAAGAGGGAATTGTAAATTTTTTAAATTAAAAAATTACAATTTTAAGAAACTAAATTGTACCAATTTTTTTTTTTTTGTTTGAAAGTACAAAATGGGAGGGTGTTTTTCTAATTCCCACATTCTTGTATTACTCATGTTAGGGATGGCAATAGAGTAGGATGGGGTGGATGATATCTTTCTGCTTTCTGTTTTCGTCTATCTATTTTTTATTTTTGTCTTTAAATTTGCTCCTCGTCTCCACCTTCGATCCTGCTGTGGAAAGATATTGTCTCCAATCTCTATTTTTCGTGGGTTCCATTTTCTACGGGGTCTCTATTTTTTATCTCTCCGATAGTTTTGACTGGTTATTACTTTTTATAGGAGTAGAGATGCAAATATCTATCCTGTACAAAAATACCAAGATTTTATACAAAAAACAAAACGACAGACAATGATTTTTTCGAACTGATATGATGGGGGGACGTGATGGCGAGGTAGAGCATAGAGCAGTAGACATGGTGGGGAGCAGCAGCAGAGAAGAGAATGGATATGACGGTGGAGTTACAGATGTAACCTTGAAGAGGAAAAAGAATGCCGAACAGAGAGAACGACACAATGAGGGTTGACGACATGGTGAGAAATGACTGTAAACCCCACTAAATTAGTAAATAATTAGTCAATAAATTGAATTTTAATCAGGAAAATTAGAAATGTAAATCTAATATTAAAATAGGATAGGGCTATTTAAAACGAGAATTTTGACACTAATTTCAAATAATTTTGACCAAGATTGAGTCAAACTGGTTGAACCGGGTCCAAACCAGACCTGTGGGCACAACCGAACCCATCATTTAAATGAGCTAAAGCTCATCTTCCTCCTCATTTAGCAAGAAGCACGCTGAAACACAAGGAGGGGAAGAAAGGTTCCAAACCCTTGCTCAAGTTTCTATCCACCATAACTTCTTCGTTCGAGCTCCGATCCCTGCACAGTTTGCGGCCACGCATCCAGCGCGTCGAGCTCTACATTTCTACCAGAACAATTTCAAGGGTAAGCTATAAACTCACCTCAGATTCTCTACCCCCTTTGGTTTTTGAAATTTTGGGTCTTTATATTGAGATTTTGTCAAATTTGGTATTCTAAGTTCGATTTAACTTGCAGAGCTTATCGGGCTTGAGTTGTTTTGTTCATGGGTGCGATAAGAATCACTAACCTTAGCCAATATAGTATTGGAATTGAATTGTGGACATTTGGAGGTTTGGTGCCAAGGTTTTGGTGATTTTGGAACTTGTGGAGCTGTGTGTGTATGGCTTAAGTGGTTGTCTTGGACCAAACGTGGAAATCGGCCGAGGTATGATTTAGGTTTTGTGTATATAATATTTAATGTTATGTGAAAACATAGGCTAGACGACTATAGGATAGGAATGAATGTATGAGGATGTGAATTGCTTAGTGTTCTAATGAAATATGATAAACAATGTTGGGTTTTGGTTATTGTTGATATTGGTTTTGACATGTTGAATGATGAATTGATGATGTTTGACAAGGATAAGGATGAGCATGTATATGTGACGAATCTTGTTGACTTAAAGGTTGAATCTAGGTATGAAATTATGTATATGGGAGTATAAGTGATAGAAGTAGGATGTGGAGGTTTTGGTAATTGAAATGGCATGTTGTTGTGCTGAAAATGTGTATAGAAAGCGTGCTTTGAGTATGGTTTTATGAAAATAGAGGTTTTGGTTTTGTGAAAAATTAGTTCTGGGCCGAACTTCGGCGAGCCATAACTTGCTTTCCGGATCTCTAAATAATTTCAAACTGGTTTTGTATGAAAATTGGGTTCGTGAAGTTTACACCGTTTGAAGAACGGAGAAAAAATATTTTAAAACGAAAAAAAGTTATGCGCGTCGGAAGTTTGAGGTTTAAAATGTAAATTCTGCAGCTTTTTGATTTAACAAAAATTTTAACCATAAACCTATACATGCGTACGCATACCCTTTCACACGCATTCATTATATTATGCCTGGTACCTATGTGTACGCATACATATGCATGCATGCAAATAGTACTTAAGAAAAGGGTATTTCGCGTACGCGTATGGGAGCCATACACATGCATTCAATTATGCCCAGCATACATGCGTGCGCGGGTAGATGCATGCGTACGCGTCTTGGGCCAAAAAGGGATCTATGCGCACGCATGCAAGATGTATGCATACGTATACCATTGTTTTCAGCAAACCATTATTTTGTGCTTTCAAAGCCAATTTGATCTCCTAAGCCTCTATTTTGATATTGTTAGTCCTAAACTTAGTTAGAAAGCTTAGTGATGAGATGGAGTTAGGAAATTAAGGTAACTTGGGAATGAAGTAAAGGTTAAAAATGAGGAATTATATAAGAATGAGGTGTATTGCTTGACTGAGTTATGATGCTAAGGCTTGAATGACTGATTACTGCAATTATTATGAAATGTATGAGGCTTACACCTTCAATTTATCTGAGATACGAGTTTTTCTGGGTAAAGTACCATGGCTTGCCACTACGTGTTCTAGGTTGAAACTCAATATTCTGTTGACCCTGCAACGTAAGATATGATCGGGCACTCTAAATTTCTGGAAAGGTTGACCCCCATTGAGTAATTTATAATATGAGAAAAAGCTATGCATAGACTCTTGGGGATGCGCGTCGGGGGACAGTCCAAAGATTTAGCAAACCAGACTTGTTGGGTTGGCTTAATAACCGACAGAAGAGACTCATCAGTTGTAGGATAGGCATAATATATATATATATATTATGCTAATCGTATACTTGATACTTGCACTACCTGCTCATTACTTGTGCTTGAACTTGTCTGTTTGTTTGTCTTTGCTAAAACACTGGTGATGGAGGAGCGAAGGAGAAGTGGACGGATCTAAAGTTGAAGTTGGGTTTAAGTTGGGTTTAGATTTCCTTAGAATACCTACCCCTTTATGGTTTCTGTTTAATGCTTTAAGACTTTTTAATCTGAGTGTCGGCATTCTAGGATTGCCTCCGGCATTCCCAGGACCTTATGTATTATATGAGTGGCACCTTTACCATGTTGAGAACCTCTGGTTCTCACCCCCATACTGTGTTGTTGTTTTCAGATGCAGGTCGAGAGGCTCCTCGTTAGGCGTCTGGACTTCTGAAGCGGAGCAGTCTCTGGGTCTATTTTGTTGTACAGCTTTATATATATGTACTTAGCTTTCTCTCCAAAAAACTTGTTTATTTTGTCCCTCCTAGAGGGTTAAGGAGAGTTAAGTTTTCAGTTATGTATTTTGGGTTTTCGGGATATGTATATGTATGTAAATATTCTCCGGCCAGCCTTAGCTTCGCAGGCTGAGTTAAGAGCTTGTTATTCTGTACTTTTGACCCTCCATTCCCATTTTCTACTCAGTTATACCTTTGATCTCTAGGTTTCTTAGCGTGCAAGTAATCTCATTCCCTGAGCGTTGCGCTTTTTATTTTGCAATTTTGTTTTATTTATTTTCCAAGGCTCCTCGTATATTACTTTTTTTTCAGATACTATTATGTATATATTTTGTTTTAGAGGTCGTAATACCACACCACATCTGTTTTACGGCTTAAGCGTAAGGTTCTGTGTAGTAGGGTGTTACAGTGATGGTGCAGTGAAAAAGGAGAGTGGCAAGAGAGTGGCTGCAGAGAGGTTGGATGGATTATAGATGATGTTAGTGTTCTCTAAATTGAAGAAGAGTTATGCAAATGAGGATTAGGAATTTAGGGTTTCTCTCTCTATATATATGGCATGTGAAATGACTAAAAAATATATATGAGAAATAAACTATTAAGAATAATTAAGTGAATTCATGAATTTTAGGGATTAGTGAGGACGGAACGGGAATCTCCACACCTGTCTTGGGAGAATTTTATCCCGTTTCTATTCTCGCAGAAAAAATTTTTCCCAATTAAATCCTCATTCAGGGTGGTTCCTATAGAAATTTCTGTGCCTCGAAAAGTTTTGTCATTCCTAATCCATGTTTTGTTCAATGATTAGTGTTTCACATATTTAAGGACCATTTCTAAATTAAAATATGCAAAATTTAAACTTTAATTATAAAAATTAGACCATCTTTCTCCTAGCAAACTGAAGAACCAGTCACCCATTCACTAAATCGGATTGAATTGTTAGCCAAATTGACCTTGTATCAGAACATGTGAAAACCGATTTGAACCTTCAAGGTTTATGAAAACCAGTAATTTGGTTGATTTTTAAAAACCGAACTAGGTCAAAGTTTTACTTTTTTTTTTTTAAAGAATCCTTTTCGATATGATGTCGTTTAAATATGCATAAAAAATATTATTTTTGTCTTTAATATTTAAATTAAATTTTAAAATTATTTCTAATATTTTAAACATTATATTTAAGTTTTTAATATTTTAAAATTGTTACATTATTATTCTACTGTCAGTTCTATTAAAAATTCTATAACAATGATATATGCGTGGATGATATAATCCACGGTAGAAAACTAATTTCATATTACTTTTAGTGAAAAATAAAAAACTAAATAAAAAAATAACAATAACATATCAGGAAAGGAAATATATTTTGGATTTTGTTTTGGTACTTGGTAGTGTTATTTTTATTTATTTATGTATTTTTATATTTTTTTATTAATTAGTAATATGAAATCTATTTGTAACGTGTACGGATTTATATTTATTATAGAATCGTTAACAGAGTTAGTAACAAGATAGTATTATAATAATTTTAAAACATTAAAAATTTAAATATAATATTTAAAATAAACAAATATTAGAAGATCGTTAAAAATTATTATTTCTTATTATTATTTTTAATTATTAATTCAAATTTTTTTAATCTAATAATCCAATAATATATCTTAGCCTATTATTTATATCTTGACCTAAAAACATACCTAGGCGCAACAACAGTAGTTCAGTTCTATTTATCTAACTAACTCCTAAGATATCTCTCATTTATCTAGAAGAGAAATCTCAACAACTCCCCTAGGAAAAGCAAACGATTATCAACCATCAAAGGTGGAACTACACTAAAGGTGGTTATCTATTATACTATAAATACACTAACATCTTCAGATATATTCAGGACCCAATCTATTAAAAATCTACTTTAAACCCTTGCTAACTTAAGTATCAAAGTCCCTTGTAGGTACCACCTCCAACCTCCTCACGAAGAACTCGGACGGCGGCACCTCGGCACAAGTAGAAGTCGAACGTTGCTCCAAAAGGAGTATGGACCTCACGTTCAGGCCCAAAAGCAACCCCGTTTTAGGTAACCCACAGAATATTGGCGCCGTTGCCGGATACCTAGAAGTCTACACCCCACCATGACGGACAATCAGTTCAAAGATGGACACACAGCATCCGAATTAGAACCAGAACCTCATAACGATGACCGAGCACTCATGATACTTCTGCGACATGATAAAGCAAGTGGTCCTAATGGGGAGGGAACATCGGAAAACCCCATCTAGGAGAATTAAATCAGAAATACATCCCTCAGAAAATGAAGAACTCCTGCATCCAACAGAAATTATGGGACTTGTACATGGGCACCATTGCCGATTAGAGCAACTTGAACAAGAGATCGACAACAAATGGAAGCTGAAAGAGACTTGCAAAAGGAGGTGCGACGATGAAGAGAGATAGAAGAAAAGCTCTTGAGACTAGAAGCTGACCTTTAAAATCGGAGAAACCATGCAGATTGGGAGGAAAGCCCTCTTGGAGGAGAAGATCTATTCATATAAGAGATCATGCGGGTTAGGGTTCCTAGGAACTTTAAAAAGCTCCGACATAGACCTCTATGATAGAATGATCGACGCAAGACACCACCTTAGCAATACAACCCGCTACAAAATTTTTCCAAAAATGTTAACCAAAGCAGCGATGAAGTGGTTTGATAGCTTACCACCTAGGTCAGTAACTTATTTCGACAACATTGCAAGAAAGTTTTTCACCCACTTTTCAATTAAAAAAGATAAAGTCAAGCAAGCTCCTAGCCTTCTAGGGATTAAACAAGAAGTCAGAAAAACTATTCGAGTTTATATGGAACGATTCAACAAAGCTTGTTTGGAGATTTAAAATTTACATACGGAAATAGTGATAATGGGTTTGGTTAACGACCTTAGAGAAATGCCGTTTTCTCAATCTATATCCAAGCGACATCCGACTTCTCTGTACGAAGTATAAAAATGACTAGAAAAATACATCAACATGGAGGAAAATTTATGACTTAGAGAGCCAATTTCAAAGGAAAACCTTCCTTATCAAGCTCGAGAGAAAGATAAAGAAGTAAAGAAAAAGGATGAATACCATTCAGACAAGCCTAAAAAATACCATAATTACACCCCCACTCTGAGTTTCTCTTATCGACATCTACAAGAAGATTTGTCACACTGAAAAATTTCTCCCCCTCGTCCCATCAAGAACAAGAAAGTTGGAAGTCGGGCGGAATAATGTGAGTATCACAAATTATATGGACATTCCACCAATGATTGCTATGATTTGAAAAATGTGATAGAAAAAACTTACCAGAGAAGGTCATTTAGAAAGATACTTCGTAGAAAGATCGAATGATCCAGGAAAAAGGAAGAGGGGTGATGAAGACAGGGGTCCGTGAGATCAGCCACCCCAAACCTCTGATAGGCACATCCATATGATGGTTGGAAGATGTGCAGGAGAAGGGGTAACCAAGTCTTCTCGTAAAATACATCTAAAAGAAGTCTATCAAGTCGGTGAATAATGCGAAGTTTTTGATTTACCCACAATCTCATTTACCAAAGAAGACGTTCAAGGAATAACCCCTAGCCATGATGATCCTGTCGTAATTACAATTATACTCGCAAATACAAACCTCCACAGAACTCTGGTAGATCTGGGGAGTTCGGCTGATATATTATTTAAACCTACTTTTGACAAGCCCAGGTTAGAGGAGAAAGAACTAAGAGCCTATCCCAACAATCTTTTCGGTTTAAGGGACATGCCCATTCAACCTCTTGGCTTCATCTCCTTGCACACCACTTTTGGTAAAGGTTTGAAGTCTAGAACTTTGAGTATAGACTACATTGTGGTCGACGTGGCATCAGCCTACAATACCTTAATAGGTCGGACAACTTTGAATAGACTAGCTGTGGTCATTTCCACTCTTCATTCCTGTATGAAATTTTTGACTTCAGAGGGAATCGCTACCATAAGAAAAGATCAGAGGTTAGCGCAAAAATATTATAATGAAAGCTTGGATCCACGGGGAAGCGTTAAGGAAAAATAAGTCAACACCATTGAATTGGGTGGTGCAGAGCACGAGAAGAGCTACGACCTCAACCAGGTAAAAAAACCGAAGAGGTTCAAATAATAGATCAGGTAGAAAAAACAAACACAGGAGTTAACCTGGATAAAGAATTAAAAGTAGATCTCGTTAAGCTCTCACAACAAAATTTCGACCTCTTTGCTTGGAAAACTTTCGACATGCTTGGGATACACCCCGACCTCATGAGTCACAAGCTCGCTATCTACGCGAACTCACGACCTGTTCAACAAAAGTGACAAAAGCTTGGGCCCGAAAGAGCACAAGTCGTGGTATATGCACATTAAGAAACTTTCGACACATATGAAAACCTAAACCCATAGTTGCTATTTTCACTACTTCACTGTCGAGAAGTGATGTGTAACATCAAATTCGAGCATTATTAAAACGAATCATAAATTCATCAATCGACTCCCAATCATTGTGCTTCAAAGTCACTAAATCAGTGATTGTTACATTCAATTTCCCTCTATAAATTTGGGAATGAAAAGCACTCTCCAATTGTGCCAAAGTTACAATCGAATTAGGAGATTTGAAAACCAAGTAAAACCATTCTTCGTTAAAGAAGAAATAAAAAATTTTATTTTCAAATTTTCATCATTTGATAAATTGCCTAATTCGACCATATATTGAGTGATATGCTCAGTTGTCGATTCACCAACCTCTCTAGCAAACTTTGTTATTATCTTATGATTTTTTACACCCCTAGATACTTCTGCCATTTGTACGACGGCAAGAAATGCAGAAACAAAATATGGTCGATTCATAAAACCCACATTGAATCCGATCCTGTTGAGAACATCTTCGACAATTCTCATAACTTGATAACATCACCACGTTTATCAACTAACATTTGAACCAATACTTCATCTGCATTCTGATCGCGTCGAACTACTTGAGGGGCCTCTTCACCCAAATGTATATCTTCATCCCTATTTCTAGGCATGTTCTCTAAATCTTCTGGGTTTACTTCAACATTTTGTCAATCGCCTTTGTCATATTCGAGCAATCTGCTCGACTTGTCTAGCAAGACATTCAAACTTTGTCTCGTGATCATCCATCATGGAATTTAAAATAGTAATCATCTGTTGAGTCAATAAATTGACCAAATCATGATGACTTTCATCAATATGCTGTCGAAATGCTGTCATTGAACCCATGCTATTCAATGTTGTACCTACCTGATCATCACGGGCAAACTCAGGATGTTGTGAAGGTAGTTGATTATTAACTACCCCTGATGTACTTCCAAATTGAATTGGAGGCCCGTAATCACCCATTGGTGGAGTAAAACCTAGAGGGATGCCGAAAGGAGGCCAACCTACAGTTACTAGCAGTTGCATTTGTGTTGGAACAATTTACAGGCGTGGATTACGCCCAGTATTCCCAGCAGGGAATTGCTAACCGTTGCATTCCCCCAACATACTACTTTCCATATGTGATGTTAATTTTGCAGAAGTTTGTGCAACTATAGGAACATTATCATTTATGGATGACACACTATTGGTATTAGAGATTTCGTCCGCTATATGTATAATCCTTCCACTTCTAAGTTGCATAAACTAAATTATCACAAAAAATTTTGACACACTTTTTCAAAATTGTCCCACCGAGCATACAAATTTGTTATTCATATTTTTAGCAAATCTGGGTTGGTTTGATATCTAATGATCTGGGAGCAAAATTTACTCCTCTTGTGAGTACCAGTTTTGAGTTGTACATCAAAAGGTCCTAATTTTGGACTAATAAAAAAGAGAAGAAAAGATTCAAAATGTAAATAAAATTTAAATGACTTTAAATCGAAATTATAGAACAAAGTAAATGACTTGAAATTAAATCAAAGCAATAAAATACCTTCAACAAAAGTTAAAGGACTTTGAATTCAAAAGACAATACAAAAATGTTAAAGAAGAAAACAAAGGCTATGCAAAAAAGTAAATTTACAAAAATGGAAAGATTACGAGAAACTTAAAGAAATTTAAAAGGCATGGAAGAAATTCTACAGAAAAGAAAGCTCTTTACAAACTCAGAAAATCGCTGGAAATGTAAGTGTGCCAGAGTATTTTCTGACATCGAATTTCAACCCCAATTCCTTCCAAGTTATGTCTATTTATAGCCATCTTCAACCAATCAAAATTCCTTTCCGTGCTCCTTATACAAAGAAGTTAAACATAACTGTTCTCGCTACAACAAGTACGATAACCGTCTTCAACTACCTCAATCATTGGCCTTTCCATTGCTTCGATCATAAATCTTTATTTTCGATTTACACTTTCGATCAATCTAACTTATTCATTGATGATTTTTTTATCACATTTGAGTACCTTCTCGACATAATCCAAACAAATATCTTTGATTTATTCGTCATCAAATTATTATTTTTAGCCAACGCTAAACTTTCACTCCATCTTCATTTTAAAAATTTGGATCTTTATCCATCTCTATTTTTATAAATTAATTTTATTTTTCATTCTTATCCAGAATATTTAAAGAAAAATAAATTAATATATTTTAATTTAAAAAATTAGTAGCAATAAATAGTGGCGATTTATAATCGTCATAAATTTGAAAGAAAAAAATTACAGCACCAAATAGCTACGGTTAGTGACCGTCGCAGAAGAAGGTAAAAATCATCTTTGGCCATAACGTGACAGTTCAGAACCACCATAATTCCATCCACGACGCAAAATATTTGAATAGTGGTGGTTATACCAGCAGTTGTTGAAAACTATCACAAAATTCAATCCCCACATTTTAAAAGACGACCGTTCTTAAACTACTAATATTCTGTTTAGCAGTAATTTCAAATTGTCGCAAATCGTAAAAAACCGCCGTTAATATCCGTTTCTCTTGTAATTAAAAAAGATTATTATAAATTAAATAATGTTTGAGGGTCATAATTTAAAAATTATTGGGAGTCATAATTTAGTTTTTTGCCCTTTTTTTAATGCATTCATTTCCTTTTTTATATTTTTTAATTATTATTAAAATAAAAAATAATTTTAATTATAATAAGTATATAATTTTAAATTTAATAAATATATAATTATAAATATTAAGTTAAATAGAATAACTTTGTGTTATTAGCATTATTCTTTTTTAAAACTATTAATTATTCTAAAAATTAAATAAATATAATCATATGTGACAAAGAAAAACATATAATTAAAGAAGAAACAATAATAATAAAAGTAGGAGTTTGACAGGGGAAGAGACAAGTGCAGGTGGGATAATCTTGTCTCGTGGATTTCCGATAGAAAACAAAGGAGATCTCTCGCCAGATATGGATCCTCAGAATCTGTCACCTTTCAACCTATAAAGCAAAAGCAACTTCCCCTTCTCTTTCTCAACCAACTCCTCCTTAGTCTTTCTCTGCTTTTCTTCCAAACACACTCTCCGTCTCTCCTTTCTCATTTTTCTTCAAACTTCAAAGGAATATTCTCTTCATCGGAGATGGCAGCTACCGCCGATCTTTTCATTCAGCGACTGCCTGAAGTGTCCGCGCGTGAGCTTCACGTCCTTGCTGTTGATGACAGCCATGTTGATCGCAAGGTCATTGAACGGTTGCTCAAAATCTCTTCATGCAAAGGTAACAAAATTCGTTGTAGTTGTTTTTATTTTATTTTCATTCCTTGGATTGAAAATTCTGAACTCTAAAAGCTTATTGGAAGTTGGTTTTAATTTTGCAGTGACAGTTGTGGACAGTGGAACTAGAGCTTTACAGTATCTAGGGTTGGATGGAGGAGAGAAAAATAGTTCAATTGATTTTGATGTAAGCACAAAAAAAGAACAAAGGCTTTAAAATTGTGTTACTCTTAATGAATTGAATCGAATTCCACCATGAAAGTGTTGCTTTTTTTTTTTCATTTGTTTGACAGAGCATGAAGGTTAATCTGATAATGACTGACTATTCGATGCCGGGGATGACAGGATTCGAACTCCTAAAGAAGATCAAGGTGAGAATCTATGCTGTTATATTATTTTTGTATGGATTATAAAAGGGGATTTTGAATCTTTGACTGTTAATGTTTACCAATTTATGTTTGTTTAAGCAGGAATCGTCGATATTTAGAGAGATTCCGGTGGTGGTGATGTCTTCTGAGAATATCTTGACCCGAATTGATAGGTAAATAACACCTTCACCTTGTTTTGTTCTAGCTAAGCATGGTTTAGGGTTTAAATGATGGTGTTTGTATATAGAACGCAGATCTCTAATTGTGAAAAAGATGTATATTTGGATGATTAGATTAGTTCAAATTACATTATATTCCTTATATTTTTCAATTCAGGTCTGCTCAAACAAAAAATTGCTTGATGTAAAGATGCAAATCTTCCACAAATACAACAATTATAACATTAACACCCTTGTGGGGATCCAGAATTTAGAAATGATAATAATCAGGGGGAAAGGGTGTCAAAGTTTCTAAGATCTTTTGATATGATAGCCACTTAGGTTTAGGCTGGCATGGCAGTTTGGTTGGGTTGGGGTTAGTGCTAACAAGACATGAGGATAGCATAATAACTTGTTAAACTGACTAATTTTGAAACTTTTAATAACAACACTAAAAAGTTGAAATTTTCAATGCTTTTTTATTTAGTAAATCTTCTACAAAAATGCTTGGTGTACATAAAAAATCAGCCACCAAATTAGCCATCATATATTTGTATATATATACATGTGTTATTTAACTTTTTTTTCACCGTGTGTTTTATATTTTAATATATATTTTATATTGGTAGGTAATTTAGTAATTGATTTTTATGTAGTTGAACTTTCTATCCTAGTTAGGGGCACTTGTTGGCTAGATTAAAAATTTAAAATATCAACCCAAGAGTAAGGTCTAAAGGAATTCTGGGATTGCCAATTATGCTAGGCTGGCAGCAGTTATTGTTTCTCGGTCAAAACAATAATTCACTAGACAACACATGGCCAAATATGATTTTCCCGGGATTTGAGGTTATTGACATTATCACACCCCATGTCCTTGATTTTGCAAGCAATCTTGCAAAGATCATTCAAGTGATACAAATGGATATCTAAAGCATTGAGTAACATGCTGCCCTTAATTGGCAATTTTGACCTCAATGATTGAAGCAGCAGGATCAAATACTGATTCTGACTTGTCTGCTTGTCCACACAGATTATCGGCAACAATTATTGTCATTGCAATATAATTAATAATTGCCATATATAATTGAAATTTTTGTTGCTTGTTTGAATGGCCATTATGTATAGAATCACTGATGATAGTTCAATTTAATCATTTTCAGTTGCTTGGAAGAAGGAGCAGAGGAGTTTCTGTTGAAACCTGTTAAGTTGTCCGACGTAAAACGTGTGACGGATTTCATCATGAGAGGTGAAGGGATGAAAGGAGGCAAAAGATCTCAAAAACGAAGGCGTTCGGACGATTGCATTCCATCTCTAACAACTGAACTTTCACCATTGTCTCCATCCACCTTGGCCTCAAAGAAATCTAAACTATGAGAAGTCGTTTTTATCTTATTATTTCTCCATTTTTGCCAGAACCATTGTTCATATACCAAAGCCTCATGATGTAATGTGCATTTTTTTTCCTTGGCTGATTTTGTTGTTGTACATATAAAAATTCATTAATAATTTTGATTAATGAAACATTCTATTTTAAGTCTACTTTATTCTCTATCGTATACTGTTCATCAGAAATTATGTATCCTTTGGAATTTACCAAAGTACTCATTCTGAGCCACAATGTTAGTGTTGTGCATAAGCGTTAAGAAAATACTGTTGTGCATAAGCGTTGAGAAAATAATTATGTTCTAAACTTCTAAGAAGAACTAAGTAAAAGACTAAGATATCCTTCGCACTTTTCCATATCATAATTTGTAACTATATATCCCAAAAGGAGTATAAGGATAAAATTGGTCTGAAAATTGTGTTGCATTGAAATTCTATACTGACAATCAATTTAAAATGTTAAATTTTTAACAGAGACTAGCATTGTGGAGTGTGGACTTAAGGAAATATATGAATAAATAAATAAATAAAACAAAAACATGTACGCAGAGCCTTGAGATTGTAATTTGCTGCTTCGTAGTGCTAGATAAAGATAATAAAATTGTTTCAATGACATCCACAAAACCTAAAGAGATAAACTGCCTAAAATAATATAAATTTTGTAATTAAAATCACAATAGCATTATTGTGAAAATAAAGAAGTATCTTATCAAGTGCTACTACCAAAGGAATGATTACTTACGCATAAAGTGCATGTAAGGAATCCTCACAAAAAAGAAATTGCATATAAGGAATAGGTTTCCAAGTGGATACAACTCCAATTGTGACAACTCTAAAATTTATATCCATGATATTGCAAGATAAAATTTGCCCAAGATAGTAGTGCATTCTCAATGCGAACAATCATTTTGGGCATTTAAAGGATGCCTTAAAGAAAGACTATACTGTTGTTGTTTTTTTTTTTTTTTCTATGTTCTGAAATCTTAACTAGACTTTGTTGCTGAATTTTCATAAAATTAACCTCAAAATTAAAATTAATAATAATAAGAATATTCATTGAAACATGTATTATTTTAATAGTGCAATATATTTTCATGCCCAAGAATAAGACCTACGAGAATGCTATTTTTAAATTCTAGTACAATTTTGTCTCGATTCTATCATGGGTCTTTATTTAATTTTTCTCATAAAAAAGATGGATATCTGTGGGTATTGATGTGAAAATTTGCAACTCTATAACTAGACAAATGCACCAAATCATATTAAGTAATATCACGGTGAGTGAATTATCGTTTTTACGAGTATTAATAGACTAAACAATAATGATTAATTGATTATTCTAATTAGACAAATCAAATGAATAGAGGAATTAAAAGCAAACGTATAAAAACAGAGGCAATAAAAGAAGCAAATAGTGAGTTGTGAAAATAATGATGGTGAGAATGTCAAGGTTTCAGAGATATTCACTTTTTAGGAAGACAATCCGTGTGTTTATTTATTTGAGGATGCAATGATCAATCACGACAAATAACAAATAATCAAATTCCAATTCCTTAGCAATTCAATTTCTCTTAACCTAATTAATCGTTAATTTCTTAGTCAATTATTTAAGAAAAGGGGTGAAGTACAATTCTGATTTAATTTCAAATAAGATTCAAGAATAGTTCTTAGGTTGAATTATATGCCACTTATCCAAACTACTCCTAAACAATTGAAACTTACAAAAAAGAATGATTTTCAAAAGTTTTTTAATCCGAATTATACATCAATTATTCAAACTAGAGCAATTGAAAATCACAAAGTGTCGCACACTCTTTGAAACATTATTCCTAGTTAAATAAAAAAAGTATGAGAAAGAGTTTTCAAGATAATTCCTATACTACATTTTTCAAAACAATATTTAGAATCTAAAACGAAATTAGAATATTTTTCAACAATTCTAAATCTTTAGGGATGAAGAACGAAATAAACCTCAAATAAAGTAAACATTTAGATTAATGATCCATAAAAAAATGAACAGAGCTCCTAACCTTAACAAAGAAGATTAATTAGTTGCTTGTGATAAAAAAAAAATCTAGAATTATAAATTGTAAAAACTGTCGAAGAAGGAAAGGAGAAAGAAGAGAAGAAACTCACATATGTGGCTCCTCTCCTTATATATGTTACCTTAAAACCTAAAATTCAAAATTCAAAATAAAATAAAATTTAACTAATTAATGTTTTCCTTATCAAGTCAAACTTTAGATCCTTCTCCAATTGATCTTCAATCAATGCTTCACATGGGCCTTGTGTCTAATCTTCAATCCCTCATTTAAGCTTAAAAGGCTTAAAAATTAGTGAAGAAAATCAAAAAGCCCCGGAGGGAGAAAGACCCATGAGTTGGACGTGCCATGAAGAAGCTTGATGGTGTGTTAGACTTGAGCTTTCTCATGTTGGACGCATGGTAGGAAGTGAGCCCCCGGAGGGAGCCAAGAATGGCACGTCCAATATGCCCTTTCTTGAGTTAAATGTGGCTTTGAATTGAATCCCTGGAGGGTGCCAAGAATGACACGTTGGACGTGTGTGAGGGGGAGTTGGACGTGAGCTTTGAGATGAGCCACTAGAGGTGCATTGAAGGAGGTATGTTGGACATGGTGTGGCTTACGTTGGACATGAGGTAAGGAGGCTTAGAGATGCATTGGACGTGCTGCTAGGCACGTTGAACGTGTGGCTTGAGTGAACCACTAGAGGGTGCCACCAAATGGCACGTTGGACGTGCCCCTTCTTTGGGTTCAACGTGGGCTTCTTTTGGCTACTGGACGAGGGATTCAAATGGTATGTTGAACGTGCTATGATTTATGTTGAACATGAGCTCAAAAGATAAGTCCCTAGGAGTGTTTTAGGATGGCATGTTGAACGTACTATGAGGCACGTTGGACAGGGCAAGGGATTGTCATCTCTTGGAGCTTTTCTGTTCAATCTAGCAACCTTTTTGTTCAGTCCAGCAATCTTTCTGTTTGCTTTCTCCTTCTCTTGTTCTTGCTTATTTTCATCACTTTTTTATACATACCAAAATTCAAAATAACTCCAAAAAATATTGATCAAAAGCACTAAAATCTCAATTAAGAATAAAAAAAATACTTTATTCAAAGACTTAATAAAGAAAATAACAAAAGATGCTCATGCATTAGATATCTATAGATATTAAAAAAAACATAAACCAATACGATTTAATACAATTTAACATAATCTAATACAGTCCAACACAATTTAACTTCATTTACATAATAACAAAACATAACTAAAATCCAATAATAATCTATAAGAGCATTTCTAATAGAGTGTTTTTAGAATATCACTTTTTACACTTTCAAGAAGTGAAGTGATTTAAAATTAAAATATACATTGGAGTTGATTTATCAAACAAAATCGGTATCATCTTAGAGATACGGTACTGTTTTGGACCTAATCCTCGAGTTCCCCTAACGGCCGAGTTAAGACCTAGCTTCCCGAGTCCAAGCCATCACTACGGCCCAAATTGGTCAGAGATCCCAAAAAGCTCTAACTAATATTTAAACTCAAATACCTCCCTTATCTTAGCCGACAAGATAAGATAAGATAGCAACGCAAGCTATATAAGGAGAGTCAGGAACTCCTTTAGGTACGTCACACATTCCTACCCTCACCTATACCTCTTAAACCCATTCTAACTTGAACATCGAAATGTTTTTCTAAGTACCACCCTCCATTGCTTCAGAAATCCAGTCCTGTCGTTATCTTGGTCAGTGGGTCCCTGATCAATCTCACAACCCGTACCAGCAATTTCGTGTACAAATATCACCTTAATAAAAAATCAATAAAATTTTGTCACTTGCATATATGTTGATGAATATATTTAAAAATAATATAAAATTCTAAATGAATTAAGACTAAACATTAGAAAAACAAATTTTTCTTTTAATTTGAGATGTTTTAACATATTCGTGGATAGATGTATATATAAAGAGAAAGTATAGGAAACAATGACTTTTGTGAATAATATGTACAATAGACTTTAAAAGGAAGGTATTTTAAAAATTAAAAATCAAATTTTTAATTAATTATTTAATAATTATTTAAATTCAAATTTTGAAATTTAAAAAATTAAGATTAGTAGTTAAATTCATTCACATTACGTATGATAACTCTAATCTCATAATAATCACTGGATTAGCAGACGATGGGAGAGGGGGAAGAAGGTGTTTGAATAAATTCCATTGGTAAATTAAGGTTGGAATGGTTAATTTTTTAAAATAGTTGTTTGAGTTTTTTTTTTTTTATTGAGCTAAATTTAAAATTCATTTTACACATTGTCAAGATTTTTCATTGTCTTTCTAACGGAGTTCGTATATAAATTAGGGTAATTAAAAAATGAGAAAGTATATGGAGTTAATGGAGTATCTGTACAATGTGTATAATGAGGATTTAGGTATGTTTAGGATATGGTACTCGAATGATTATTTTGGATAGTATGAGTATATTGTGTTTGAAAAATTAATAGTATTTTACTTTAGATGTTCATTTTTTAACTCATATAGTCATATTGGACCAAATAAATAACTTATCATACATATTGTACAAATATTCTATTAACTCCTTAATGGAATTCTTAAAAAATTTTACATTCACAAAATTTTAACAAGTCAAAAACTTTTTTGTATTTAAATTTTATTAAAAATATATTTGTCAAAAATTTAAAAAGTCATATACCTTTACCTAGAGTCCTTTTCCCTTCCATTTATTAGTTGATCGTAGTTTGTATGTTGCGAGTCTCCATTTATTCCTCCATCATGGATAATTCTAGCAGATTGACGGACTTTTTTTCCTTTTCCAAACTTGACTAACTCTTGGACCTTAGTAAATTCCGATAAAGGAAGAAATAAAAGTCTTTCATCAAGGATTTTACTATTATCAGGTTCAAAATCAAAACATTAATTAATGGATTAAAATATTCATCATCTTCAGTCTTGACCAATTTATGTTCATGGACGCTAATTTTTTAACTCCAATGTTGATATGATGCCACTCGGCAGCTTGCAAGTGAGTCCGAATTCTTTCATTGATTGTTAAAATGTCCTAATTGATTGTTTTTTGACAGATCCTAAGCGATTCTTGAAGATGACGCCATTACAATACTTCAACAACCAAAAGAAAATGAGACAATACCTTGAAAACAAGACGCACATTTGCATTGCCAAATTATGGTTCGCCATAAAAACTAACCATTAGTACAATAAATAAGTTGGTTGATAACCTTTCAGCCTTCAAATGGATCACAATGCACAATCAATATATATATTTTCCTCACAAGAAGTTATCATTTGGCTCGTGCATGTAGTTATGTAAATGATCATTAAAATAAGTCAAACATCAGCTATGTGCACAAGCACAATAAACAATTCCAATAAAAAATTCAAGTTAGGACGGCTTTAACCATTAAGATTTTTTAATTATTATTTAACTATGAACAATGCGTACATTAAGATTTGGCCGACTATGTAATTTTTTAATTATTATTTAAGAGACAAATTATTAGATGTCACTGCTTAAAACTAATAATAAAAGAAGGAGACGATTTTAATAAAGACACTAAAAATATTTTTTTAAAGACGTTTACACATGTCATATTATTATTGGACATCTTTATTAAACCGGTTAATAATTTATTTTATATTATAAACCAGAATAAAATTGGTTTATTATAGCAACAATAATAAATCCAATTATCTGCATTATAATTATTAGATCCGATTTGATCCGATCGAATTATACCATCTAAATCAAATATTTTTAAATTTTTTGATAAAAAGACAATTATATCTCTAATTTTTTATTTTTCAGACATTTAAATTTTTAAAAATTAAAAAAAAATTAATTCCCTACAAAAATTAGGTTTATTGTTATTGTTATAAAAAAAATTAATTTTATTCTAATTTATTAAAAAATAAAAAATAACTGATTCATTAATATATTTAATAATAATGTAACACGAAAATATCTTTATAAAAAAACATTTTAAACATTTTCATGAGAGCATCCCTCGTAAAGAAAAGGGTATTAGTGGGTCATATTAGTTTTATGAGCATCAAAGAATAATTTTTCTAATTTACGGTTCACAAACTATATTATGAGTATATGTCACTTCGGTGTTATGACTTTGATAGACTATTTATGAAAAATTAACTGCAAGAACAGTTAAGAATAATAAATTAAGAAAAGTGGCCAGTTATATTAAAATTATTAAAAAGGATCTAAACCTATTAATTAGAAATTAAGGGAAAAAATATGTCTTTTTTTTATCAAAAATAGGAGATTCAAACTCATAATTTGTTAATTGAGTATGAAGACATTATGCCATTTGAACTATTATTCATTGGCGATTACATCTCTCTTTTATCTATTACATAATAATGCCCTTTTATTGATGTTTAAAGTTTTTCAACACCTTACATTACTGAATTTTCTTGTCTACCTCATTGAGTGGTTATTACACATCTAGATCATTTTTGAGATATTGGATTACGTATAAAATCGTGCTGAATAATTTCTTGATCTTGTTTGAAGCAACTAATTTTGATGATATGAAGATGGTTGCAAATCATTATTCATAAAACTAACTTCTGAATTTTCTTTGAATTTAAATTTTCATAGTTAGGATGAATTACTATTATAAATTTTTTAATAATTTTTAATTATTAATTTTATATAAAAATAACTACACTTATGTTTAGAATAAGATGATTAAAATTTGATTTGAGTTTTATTGTCCATTGGTTGTCTATTATCTTTTAGTTATGTGTTAATACTTAATATTTATTCCATAAACACAAACCATGACAAACAATAGCTGTGCTCAATTCTAATTGATGGAGCTGGCACTCATCACAACATCATTGAAATTGTCAGCATCCATCGACAGTAGATACATTGTAAACACTACCACACCAACATATTGCGTAATAGGAAACATTAATATTTAACTTTTTAAAAAATCTTATTTTAAAATTTTAAAAAATTATATTTGCGCTAAAAAAATATGCCCTCTCTTATTCCAATTCCTCACGCCAAGACCTCTTCCTCCAACTCCTCTCGTCGTGACGCCGTGCCATTCTCTTCTAACTCCTCTCGTCGTGCCGTCGTGACGCCTTTCAATTTTTTGATGTTTCCTTTCTCTCATCCACACCACTTCGAAGCCGCTTTTATGCACGTTTTTTTTCTTTTTTTTAAGTTTTGAAGGATTTTTTTCTTAGTTTTCATATTTTTTTTGTGAATGAATGACCATTTGTACCTATGAGAGATGAAAACGCTGACATTTGTACCCATGATAGCTCGAAACTAACCTTGTACCCATGAATGATGCTGTCCGTGTGACAAAAGTACCCCACCTTGGATCTGAGCTTGGTTCGTGCCTTTCCGAACCTACGTGGCACTCCCAAACCCTCTCCCCAATCTGAGCCAACCATTCACCATTATCATCTTCATCTTCTTCACCATCACCATTACCATAACCTCCATCACCATCACCTTAGCACTACCACGGCCACCTCCCTTCACCACAACCTCCGGCGACAACCCACACCGCCGCGCCCCTTTCTCTTCTTCTTTCCCTCTTCTCACCTCCGTTGAGCCCAGAAATCACAGCGCCAGCTCCTCCTCTCCACCAAAACAGCAAAATTTTCAAACACCAGCATGAATCAAAACACACCTAAATCCATTAACATGCATTTCTAACTAACCAAATTAAGCAAAATGAACTAAAAGCAATACAATGAAAGAAACAGAACTCAGGAAAAAACGCAGGGGATGGAAAATTATTCTTCTGCAATTGTTCCACACAGCCTCCAAAATCAGAACTCCATGAAACTCAAACTCCACTCATCAATGGCGTCACTGGGACCGTTTCCCGCAAATTAAACACCGTCATCTCATCCCATTCCAAATTCCCACACTTCTCTCCTCCGAAGCCCTCCAATTGCTCTCTCCCTTCCACTCCTCTATGCTCCTACGCCGTTCCCGATTCTAAGAACCCCACCACCAACAGCAACAAGGTCCAACCCCGCCGTAAAAACGCCACCCCCACTGGTCATTTCGCTCAAAAGATCCAAACTTCACGGAAGGAGAATCTTCCCAGAGAACCAAAACCCAAACTTGATAATACTCATAATAGGGTCGACCAGAACCGCCAAAATGCGCTGTTTGATGCAACCACCCTGAACGTTAATTTGATTGAGTTGTGCGAAGAGGGTAAGCTTGCTGAAGCTTTGGAACTCATGGGTCAAGGTTCTGTTGCTGATTATGGTGTTTTTCTCGCCATGTTGAATTTGTGCGAGGGTACGAGATCGCTTGAGTATGGGAAAAGAGTTCATGAGTTCTTGAGAAGATCGAGGTTTCGAGGGGAGGTTAAATTGAACAATAGGTTGATTGGAATGTATGGAAAATGTGGTAACATGAATATTGCACGCAAGGTGTTTGATTGAATGCCAGAGAGAAACATGAGTTCTCGGCACTTGATGATCATTGGATACACTGAAAATGGCGCTGTGGTTTCTGCGCTTAGCGGAGGTGAGAAGAGGGAAAGAAGAAGAGAAAGGGGCGCGGCGGTGTGGGTTGTCGCCGGAGGTTGTGGTGAAGGGAGATGGCTGTGGCGGTGCTGAGGTGATGGTGATGGAGGTTATGGAGGTTATGGTGATGGTGATGGTGAAGAAGATGAAGATGATGATGGTGAATGGTTGGCTTAGATTGGGAAAAGGGTTTGGAAGTGCCACGTAGGTTCCGAAAGGCACGAACCAAGCTCAGATCCAAGGCGGGACACTTTTGTCATACGGACAGCATCTCTCATGGGTACAAGGTTAGTTTCGAGCTATCATGAGTACAAATGTCAGTATTTTTATCTCTCATGGGTACAAATGGTCATTTATTTTTTTTTTATTATGTTTTGGATATTTCATGTTGTTATTCGATACTTCTAAAATTTAAACATTCAAAATCCAAGTATAAAAAGTATTTGAAATGATGTCTTTTTTTAATAGTTTTCTTTTATATTTTTATATACATTCTTAAAAAAAAGTATCTGCTGGCAGCGGACAATGACTGAGCGACTAACGATGATGGGCAGTGCGACACAGCGCCGCAGTTATGGCGTGACACGAAAGTTGAGGCAAACATAATTAACTATTTCCTATTATAACTAGTCATTATGATGAACATTATAGGAATCAATCAAATATGATATTAAGCTATTATCATAACAAACATAACTAACTATTGTCTATTATAACTAACTATTATGATGAGCATTATAGAAATTAAATCAATCAAGTATGATATTAAACCAAGTTAGAAAAGAATCTATACAATCAAAATAGCAAGTAATGCACTCTAAAATCAGATCATATTCATAAGGAGTTGCTGCATTCGAACTTGACGAGGAACAAAGAAAGGAAGATCTTCTCCTTAATGCCAACAGCTATAAGCATAATTGGTGCAACGACTAGTTTTGTGAAAAAAAAAATTATATCGATCTTAAAGAAGAGTATATCAATCTCTATATAAGATAATTAAATGAAAACAAGAAAAAAGGCAATTATTGAAATAAACTCTGATTTGATACACAAAGTCTATTCCTTTGTTATATTTCAGGCTTAGTTTGCTAAAATTTTTACTTTTCAAAAGTTGTAATATTTATATTTGGTAAATCAAATTAAAAATAACTTTCAATAAACACAGGCAACAACAATTACGTTTGGTAAAATAGCTTTTAAAATTTAAAAATACTATAATGAACATAAATACAAGCATTAAATTTGAAAATTAGTTAACATATGAGGTTATATTAGATTTTTAAATTTTGAAAAGCACAAGCCAACTTTAAAAATCTTTATCTTAGATGCTTTCAAAAGTATTCCGATCTTTTAAAAGCTGCAAGTACAAGCACATAATCTTTTTGATTTACCAAACACAAAATAAAGAACTTGAACTTTTAAAAAACACAAGCATCTCTTCGAAAAACTTTACCAAATCAAACCTGAGTGTGTTCTTATTCTCTTGTGTTTAGAATTACGATCAATTTAAAAGATAAAAAAGGCCAAGAGAGGAATTTATACAAAAGCCAAAATTCAATCATTGTTTGAATGTTTGTATTCGAAAGTGTGCTGGTTAGAGTATACTTGGTTTTTCTTAACTAGGTTGGATTAGCACCTAGGTAATATACTAAGTATGGAATAGCTTAGATGATTTATAAGAGTGTGAGTCTTTTAGAATTGATGATTGTAATCTATTTTTATTACAGTGAAAATTTTACCATTATTGTGGTGGAAACTGAACTTAGGTTATCATGACTGAATCAGAATATATCGAAGCGTCATTCTTCTCCTTCTCTCTTTTTTCACTATTTCAATTCTGTTATATATTTACGAGACAAAATCAGAAATAATCTCATAAAATCAAATTCTACATAACTTGTTTATTCAAATTTAAAAGTTGTTCCATGATTCAACTCCTTTCGATCTCAACTCACTTGAAATTTTCAAAGGTAATACTAAATGCCACGGATAAGGAACGTGGAAGAGAATGTAAATGATTTTGTAGTTGTTTTTTCTTATTATTGTAAATAAAAGTGAAAGTGAGATTAGGATTACTCTTGATTTAGAATCGTATTTCTTTTTTTACTTGTTGAGCTTCTTTTGTAATGCATATACTAATTAATTGCAGTTAACTGATACTCTAATTAATTATCTAATAAAATTAATTTTATAAGTATCTATTTATTTTCTTATCATCTTAGTATATTACTATTCAAAAAATATTATTTGTGCATTAAACAATAAATATTTTTTTATACTTGTATAAAAATACAGTTATTATTAATTAATTATATATTTAAATTATTTTTTAGTTAACAAAAACAAAGAGAATACATGTTTGATTATTTAAAAAAGGAGAATGCTAGGTAAACAATGACCATTTTGAATAATATGAACAACCACCAATCAAATAAAAAATACATTACACTTTTAAATTAACCATCTAAATTTAAATATTAAAATAACCATACGTACACCTAGTGAAATAAACATCTAATATATCTATTGTTCACAGTGTTTAGTATTTTCATTATCTATTTATACTTTTTCTTTAAAAAATTCTGATATGAAAATTATATTTGTTGTAAAGGGGTAACCAAACATTGTTACTAACTTACTATCCTTGTACTACTTTATTTTCTTCTCCTCTGCTCTTCGTATTCTATAGTATACTACTCCTTCAAGACAATCATTAGTGTCTAGTAGTATTATATAATATGTGGAGTTCGTTCCTTTAGAAGAACAATCAACAAATAAACATTGGATTGGAACCTTAATTACCAATTCACAAATTTATCAATGTCAGACCCTAGTTATGCAATTGCAAAGGCTGTGGCTGCTACAGCCGGAGCTATGTTACTTATTGCAGGGATTTTCTTTTACTTGTTCCAAAAATATGCACTTGCTACGTACCCCAAGAGGAACAAATTTCCATATGATTATGAGGGTATAAGGAAACTTGTTGGCGGCAATGTGAAGGGACTAATTATGGAAGAAAATGGGGTTGATGTTCTTTACATGTTGGACACTGGAGGCAAAGAGTTGGTAACGCGATTCACAAGTAGTAGCTTCAATCCTAGTTTTGAAGATCATGATTTAGAACAAGAAAAGAGAATTGATGTTGTGGTCCAAAGATCCAAAATATCAAAGCCTAAGATGATTCTAGAACCTCCACTTCCTCCACTATCACAAGCTTCACCAAGAATTGATCAAGAGAAGAAAACTCAACCATCACCTCCTCCTCTGCCTCCACCTCCTCCTCCACCACCGCCTCCTCTCCCTCCACTACCACCGCCGCCGGCACCAAAGGCAGTGCCACCTGGTCCACCTCCACCTCCAAAGGCTGGTGGCTTCAGTTCATCATCCTTGAAGCCCCCACCTGTGCCTAAAGGGAAACCAAACAGCCAAAGAACCAAAGAGGGTATTCTAGGAGAGAGCTCAAGAGAGAAGAAGGGTGCCGGCGAAACAAGGCTTAAGCCTCTACATTGGGATAAAGTTATGGCTAATGTTGATCATTCAACAGTGTGGGATCAGATCAACGATGGTTCTTTTAGGTATGTCACACAAGGTTTTAAATTGCGGTTGCATTTGCAGGATGAATCACAACACTTGCAGTGTGTTTTTTGTTTTAATTTTCTTTTGACCGTGGCAACGATTTAATTACACTGACATCAAATTATATGAATTAAAAAGTGAAAACTGTCATACAGTATTCTTCATGTAAAGTTGAATAGTTGAAATCATCTTATGATAATTTAGTTAAATATATTAAGTTATCTAAGAGTTCTTAATTATCAACTTCACATAAAAACAAATAAGTTTTCAGTGCATTAAAAACACTACAATTGAGGTATCATGAGATTGAAATGGTAATTGCATCTGCAAAATTGTGACCACATCATATGTTCAATTACGGCCTAATGCAAATGTAATGGTGACGGCAACCATTATATGGGTGTTTATGTCAATGATAAAATCTTAATACGAAGATGATATTGTGAACCGATAAATGGTTCAATTATATAAATATAACAAATTATCTACCGGTTCTCAATATCATTTAAACATGAAAAATGTCATCAGAGTAATCATCCCACAATATAGTGGCCACATTATGATGCAGCAATTTGAAACCAGATTGTTATGATTGTTTTTTCTTTGCATTTACAGGGTTGATGATGAGCTCATGGAAACACTCTTTGGTTATTCAACCACCAACAAAACTCAAGAAAGAAGCAAAAATGTCTCAACTTTGACAAAGTCTAACTCCAACACACCAACTCAAATATTCATTTTGGAGCCAAGAAAATCCCAAAACACTGCAATTGTTCTAAGATCACTTGCCACCTCTCGCAGGACTATCTTGGAAGCACTACTTGACGGCCAAGGACTAAGCCTAGAGACGCTCGAAAAGCTCACCAAAATAGCTCCCACACAAGAAGAAGAATCCAAGATCATGCAGTTCAATGGCAACCCTGAAAAGCTTGCAGACGCCGAGTCTTTCCTCTACCACATCCTCAAAGCGGTTCCAACCACATTCCATCGTCTCAAAGCCATGCTTTTCAGGTATACTTATGACTATGAAGTTCTTCAACTGAAAGAATATTTGCAAGCACTCGAAATGGGTTGCCGGGAACTGAGAACTAGTGCTTTGTTCCTGAAGCTTCTTGAGGCAATTCTCAAAGCTGGGAACAGAATGAATGCGGGAACATCAAGAGGGAATGCAAAAGCATTCAATTTGAGTGCTCTTAAAAAACTCTCTGATGTGAAAAGCACAGATGGAAAGACTAGTTTGCTTCACTTCATAGTGGAACAAGTGGTTCAATCAGAAGGTAAAAGAAAAGCTATGTACCAAAGAATCAATGGCGAAAAAGAACACATAATGCTTGGTTTTGCAGCCCTGGATGGGTTAAGAGATGAGGTATCTGAAGCAAAGAAAGCAGCGAGTATAGAGTATCAAACTTTTATCACAATGTATTCCAATCTCAATTCTCATGTTATTGAAATCAAGGAGATTGTAACAAAATGTTGTGGCAGCAGCAACACTAGCGTTGATGGGTGTGGTGGGTTTTTAAAGGAAATGAAAGGGTTCATAGAGGAATGCGAGGAAGAGCTTAAGGTTGTGAAAGAAGAGCAAACAAGGATCATGGATCTTGTGAGGAAAACTAATGGTTATTATCTACCAGGAACATTTTTATCTAAAGATAACGGCAATTTGACGAACCCCTTTGAATTGTTTGTGATTGTGAAAGATTTTGTTGATATGGTGGATCAGGCTTGTGTGGAGCTTAAAAAGAAGATGGAAAAGAAGGGTGTTGTAGGAACAGCAGAAGGTGGATTGGAACCACTACCTTTGTCTCCTTCAAAGAGGGTACCAACTAGATTTCCCAACTTTGATTTATATTTTTCGTCAAATGTGTTGGAATCTACTTCCTTCAGCCAATCAGAAGATGATTCCTGAAGCGTGTTTTTATGCACTTGTTTGTCTCCTTTACATAATATCCTGTTAGACACAAATGCCATTATACGATGACAACGGTTACAACTATGTTTTGTGTATATTAAAAATTAATTATTAATATAAAATGTGT
This sequence comes from Arachis duranensis, assembly GCF_000817695.3. Taxonomy (NCBI): domain Eukaryota; kingdom Viridiplantae; phylum Streptophyta; class Magnoliopsida; order Fabales; family Fabaceae; genus Arachis; species Arachis duranensis. Next base: position 100,085,358 of record NC_029776.3, read on the forward strand.
TAAAATATAAATACATATTAAAAATAAATTAAACAATATATATATATTTATATATAAATATAAAGTAACAGATTTGATAAGTGATTTCTTTTACACATAATATTTTTATAACAGTTATCTTAACAAAATTTTTTTTTTTTTGGAGGTAGTGTTGTTGTGGCTATCCTCCTTAAAAAGTGTTAATTGTTTCTTTTCCTCTTTTAATTTTTAACGTAGGTTGTCATTTTGATTGACTTTGAGACTTAAGAAGGACTAAAATTTAAGGAAGGTGAAATATATTCTTTTAAGTTGCAGTTTCTGTGAAGATTTATGACTGGAAAGATGTTTTGTTATTGATAGTCTTTGGACAAAGAGTAGAACATGTTATGTCATAGAATTAAAGTGTAGATTGGTTTGCGTTCCAGCAAGGGTGAAAATGAGTATGGTTGAGTATAGTTTTGCATTAAGTGAGTTTGATTTATCTTGTCAGCTGTGGCCTGTGAGTATGCTACCCAAATTTAGGTCTACTAGTTCGCTTTATAAATTATAATTTAAAATTAGAAATTGTTGATACAAACATACAGATCATATGTCAGTGATCGTTTTGACAACAAAAGAACAGATGAGAATGGCATCATGGGAATTGACACGAGACGTCCGGATTCAAATAGTGACTAGAATTGTAGAAATGAAGAAAGTTGAATCACTTTCTGAAAATTGAACCAAACCGACCGATTGAACCGATTTAACTGGGAACTGATATTTAATACGACTCAGTCCGTAAATAAAACCGTCTTTTGTAAGAATCGCTAAAGAATCGGAAAATCGTTTGGGAACCGTGAATCAAACCGAACCGAAACCGGACGGGACCAAAAAAAAAAGGAAAAAGAAGATGGTGGTGGACGCCGGAATAGGCGCAGACAGTGAAGGTGGCAGAACGATGATTGAAAGGGGAAGCGAAAATCGAGAAAGATGGGGAAGGAGAATACTATAAGCCTATAACACAATATGTTGAAATGGTGAGTTTCAGGGAAGATGAAGGGAAGAACTTCACGAAGCTTGAAAACAGAGGAGAGTGTGGTTACTATCACAACTCTGTCACTCTTGAATTTGTTTTCTGATTGCACAAAAAAACCAGTTCAATTCACCTTTCTTAGCTAATAAATAGTAGCAACTTAATGAGCTGCATAACTAACTATCTAGTCAGCACTCTAACAAACTTATTCCCTAATCACTCACTAACAGAATCTGCCTATATCCGCAACTCCTAACTAATTAGCTTGCTAACTATTACACGTGACTCATTAACTCACGTAACACCCCCTCTCAAACCAGAATTGGTGACATTCACCATTCTGAGTTTGCTACAACATTTTTGAAACATGTTAGGAGCTAATACTTTGGTTAATATGTCAGTTGTTTGGTTAATTGTGGTAATAGGCAACAACTTGATTACTTGTTCTTGCCATTTATCTCTTACAACATGACAATCCATCTCTATATGTTTGGTTCTCTCATGAAAGACGGGGTTTGCCGCAATATGCAAGCTGATTGGCTGTCACAATACATAGCAATTGGCTTCTGCAGTTTCACTTGCAAATCCTCTAAGATGTAAGTAATCCATTGTGCCTCCCTAGTGGCCATAGCAAGGGCTCTGTATTCTGCTTCACATGATGATACAACTACTATACTTTATTTTTTACTTTTCTAGGACATAATAGAAGTACCTATGAAAAAGCAATGACTAGATACTGATCTTCTTGTGTCTGAACAGGTACCTCAGTCACTGTCTAAAAAACCGGTTGGCTCCAAATCTGTCTGAGATGAAAAGAACAGCCCCAATACTGGCTTATTCTTGAGATATCTAAGTACCCTTATAGATGTCTCAAAGTGTTTGTCAGTAGCGCACTCCAAAAATTGACTTAATCTTCCAATCGCATAACATATATCTGGCCTTGTATTGGTTAGATAGAGTAATCTTCCAACTAACCTTCTATATTCAGATGTTGAGCTAAACGGAGTTCCAGTATTCTTTGTCAACTTGCTGGTATAGTCCATTGGAGTTGAGATTGCCTTGGCTTTCATTAACCCATAGTCTTGGAGTAGATCGATGCAATACTTTCTTTGACATATTGCAATTCCCCTCTTGCTTCGAACTACCTCCAATCCCAAAAAAAATTGCAGGTCCCCAATGTCCTTGATCTTGAAGAGATCATGTAGATGTTGCTTGATGAACCGTATTTCACACATATCATCTCCAGCCAGTATTAAATCATCGACATACACTAGAATGGCTGTGAATTTGCCCTTGTTTGATTTTGTGAAAAAGCTATAGTCATGTCGTGATTGAGAATATCCATCTTGAAGTAGTGTGGTGCATAATTTCGTGTTCCATTGTCTGCTGGCTTGTTTCAAGCCGTAAACAGAACGGTCCAATTTGCAAACCAAATCTGGTGAGGATAGTTGGAGACCTTGGGGAGGGCGCATATATACTTCTTCAACTAAATCACCATGCAAAAAAGCTGTGTTGACATTCAATTGGTGGACAAACCAGCCTCTCACTGCAGCAATGGATATGAGGATTCGAAAGGTATTCATTTTCACCACAGGACTATATGTTTCAAAATAATCCACCCCTGCTGTTTGGGTGAACCCTTGAGCAACCAGCCTGGCCTTGTGGCGATCAATTGAACCATCAGGCTTTAGTTTCAACCGGAACACCCATTTACACCCGACAACCTTCTTTCAATCAAGAAGCTTGGTAAGTGTCCAAGTTCTATTTTTCCTTAGAGCAGTTAATTCAGCATTGATAGCTTCCTGCCAACTAGGATCACAAATGGCCTCGTCACAGTATTTTGGCTCTTTGTGTTTGAGTTGAGAAGTATGTGTGGTGGATAGAATTGAAGATGCATTAATTGGAAGGAGGGGCGAAGGTGACTTTGACTCAAAAAACAAAATTGTGGACTGATCAAAGAAATTTGTTGTTTGCTCATGTAACATATTTTCAAAATTTTCCAAGAAAAATTGATGAGAATCATGTGAATTAAGAGTTGAATTCGAGGAACAATTGGTGTATGACACAGTTGGCATGCAATGATAATCCTCTAGATATGCAGGGGGCTTTCTATTTCTTGTAGACTTCCTAATCTCTTGAGGTGAATTGGATGCCATGCTAAGATGTGGTGAATCACTTGACTGTGAAGATGCAGGCATGATGTCAGGTATAATATTCTCATGTTGATGTTCTTCATCTAAATGATTGACTGATGGTAATGCATGAGAATTAATGCTACTATGAAACTTAGAAAATGGATCATCAAATGCTAGATTGTTTAACGTAGTAATGGGTGCAGGATCAATAGCAATGTTATTGTCAACTGAATTTTGCAATGAAAAAGGGAATACATGTTCATAAAATTATACATTCCTTGATATTAAAATATTTCTACTTTTCAAGTCATATAGAACGTGCCCTTTGACACCTTCTTGGACACCCAAATATACACATTTAATAGCCCTCTGATCTAATTTTAATCTATGAGTTGAATTTGTTGAAGCAAATCCTAGACATCCAAAGACCTTGAGGTAAGATATATCAGGCTGTTTTTCATTCAAAATTTTATAAAGAGAATGATTTTGCAATAGCACACTAGGAATTCTATTGATAATGTGAACTGATTGTGCTACTGCAAAATTCCAAAATTTCTTTGGCATGTTAGAATGGAACATCAAAGCTCTTGTGACTTCCAAAATGTGTTGATGCTTCCTTTCTACAATGCCATTTTGTTGGGGAGTTTCAACACATGAAGTTTGGTGAATGATACCTTTGGATGCATAAAAATTGTTCAGTTTGAATTCATTTCCATTATCAGTTCGGATCTTCTTAATTATTACTTTGAATTGAGTTTCAATCATTTTAACAAAATTCTTGACTAATTCACTAGCTTCACTCTTTAATTTCATGAAATACAACCAAGTGAATCTACTTTTATCATCCACAATAGTCAAGAAATATTTGAAATCCGAAACAGAAATGGTATTGAAATGACCCCAACTGTTAATGTGTACAATGTCAAAGTTGTTCATACTCTTAGTGATCCTTGACATAAAAGGCAACCGTTTTTGTTTTGCATAATGACAAGAATCACAAGGCTTATTACAAATTGAAAACTTTAAATCTTTGTATTCCTTTTTCATAACAACAATTCTATCATTAGGTAAATGTCCTAATCTAAGATGTCATAGTTCAGAGTGCCTTAAGTGTGTGGAATGTGCTGATAGTGTGGATGCAAGTGATGCAGATGCAACTTGTGATGTAGCTTGAATGGGTGTGAGGTTCTCAAAAGCATAGAGCCCTCTCCTTTGTTCAGCTACACCAATTGTTCTCTTGGTAGTTTTGTCCTGGATTTCACATTCATTTTCATCAAAAATCAATTTGCATTTCAAATCGGCTGTCAATTTTGAGACAGAGATCAAATTGAATTTAAAATTTGGAATATAAAAAACATGTAGCAAAGAAAATTGATAAGAAAACACAATTGTTTCTGCACTATTGACTAATGTATTTGTGCCATCAGGCATGCTGACTAGTACGGGTTCGATTTGGTATAGGTTTTGAAATGAATTTTTGGTATATGACACGTGATTGGTTGCTCGTGAGTCAATGACCTAAGATTTAGGACTGAATGTAGAGAGTGACATTATATAAGAGATACCTTGGTTTGATGGTAGAGTTGTGGTGACAAGTTGATTTATGCTATGTTTTAGGTGTGCATCTTGTTGCTTTAGAAGAGCAAGCAAATCCTCTTTTTGTTCTAAGGTGAAATATGGCTCAGATTTGCTAAGTTCTTCCTTCTGAGATTGATTGCTTACTTCATTATCACCTTCAACAACCATGTTGTTGATCATGGCTCCATTGTTCTTGAAATGAGGGTAAGTTTTAAACATCCAAGGAAAGATTAAAGCAACAAAGACCTCAAGCCTTGCAAAGAAAAATGGAAAATGCTCCTTGGCAGCCACTGCAAATATTATGAGAAGAAACAGCCACACATAGATTCTACTTGGGCAATTGAAATATCCGGGTTAGTAATTGAAGGAGTTCTAGCTTCTAAGCTTTCTCTTTTGTGTTTTTGGGCTGACAACAAGAATTTTTTTTCCTTATTTAAACAAGATTTGTCGTCTTCTTTTTTCTTTCTTTCTTTGTTTGGTTTCCTTTTTAATTTTTTTTATTATTCATGACCAAGAAAAACTTTTACAATTATTGTATATACGTATGTTTCTTTATAGAAGTATTTTTTTATTTTTTAATATAATAAATTATATTTATTTTATAGATAATAATATAGTAAATCTAATTTAAACTATATATATAGGACAATTTACTAATATAAATAAAATGCAACCCAATTTTACCAGGATGCGCAAAATAGAAAATGGATATCAAAATGCATTTTTTGCCTAATCTATGTAAACTGCGACAGGGGTCCCGCGGTTTATACAATACATGTAATCCGCTATAGGGGTGTTGCGGATTACGTGCAAGAAGAACTGTTCATAAATTGCGACAGGGGTGTCGTGGTTTACATGTTGGCGTGAGTTGTGCATAAACCGCGATATAGGTATAGCGGTTTATGCATTACTATAAATACGCTGGAGGGGTCTCGCGGATTACATTGGTGCTGAAAAAAACTATTCTAGAGAGAGAAGTGGTGTATATACTTTAAAATTACTTTAAAATTACTGCTGGGTTATTTATATATTTGGTTTATTCTGTGACATTTTCCAGCCGACTAGGTGTATCTATAGTGTCCGGAGGCAACAGAACATGTCTCTGCATGACAGGATCATACCATATCTGGAGAGGGCCGGTTTGTACCACCTGGCGAGACTCAACACCAGGTGATTCTAGTTGGACGAGCCCTTGGTCAATGCTTTCATTGAGCGGTGGCGTCCTGAGACGCATACCTTTTATATGCCCTTTAGAGAGTACACTATCACGCTGCAGGATGTTGCATACCAGTTGGGCCTGCCCGTGGATGGTCTACCTGTATCCGGGTGCCTTACTGATTTTGAGAAGTTTATGGAAGAAGGCAGACCGGCATGGGAGTGGTTTGAGGAATTGTTTGGCGAGCTGCCACCACAGAATAAGGTGAAGCAGTTCACAGTCCACTTCACTTAGTTTCATGAGAGGTTCAGGGTACTGCCAGATGATGCTACGGAGGATACCGTACGCATATATGCCCGGGCTTACAATATGATGCTGCTTTCCACTTAGTTGTTTGGTGACAAGAGTGGAAACCGGGTTCATATACGGTGGTTGCCTTTTGTGGTGAGACTTGATGATATGGGCAGTTATAGCTGGGGGTCGGCAACGTTGGCCTGGCTATATCGGTGCATGTGTCAGGTGGCCAACAGAAATGTGACGAACCTGGCAAGCCCCCTACAGCTACTGCAGTCATGGATTTTTTGACGGTTTTCTAGCCTACGGCCGCACGGTTTCGACACATATTCCATCCAGCTTCGCCTAGCGTTGGACCGATTAGGCGATCGAGATGTAAGTTCATTCAATTGCTTTCAATTTTTATGTGGGATAGGGTCGCATCTCCTAGGCGCATTTGGACATGACTCTGCCGACGAGGATGAGGATAGGTAGGGGCTGTAGCTTACTATTTTATGTTTCCATTGATGATACCCATGTATGTCGGATTTTCCATGTACTTTTGTATTATATGTGTTTATACTTACTTTATTTCTATTGAATTAGGTGTATGTAATGTATATTTTTCGTTAACCTCACACTTTATTTACCATGTACTTTTTGTTAACCTCACACTATGTTTATTTCTATTAAATATTTTTAGTAATGCATAAACCGCTACACCTCTATCGCGGTTTATGCACAACTCACGTCAACACGTAAACCGCGACAGTTCTTCTTGCACGTAATCGCAACACCCTTATAGTGGATTACATGTATTGTGTAATCTGCGGAACCCCTGTTGCGGTTTACATAGATTAGGCAAATATATAAACTTTGATATTTAATTATTTTATTTTTATATAATTCATGTATTATACTTGCATGAGATTATAAAATTTTAATTGATTTTGTATTTTTAATTTATATAATTTTTAAATTTATATTAGTACATATTTATGTTTTTTATATATATTTTTAGATATTATATTATTATTCTATTTTTTGTTGAACCACAATTGAATTGATTGAACTTTTAAATTAATAAACTAATAACTAAAATAATTTGATCAGTTCGATTTTCAAAACCTTGATAAAAAAATGAGATGCAATTAACACGTGAAAATAAATTTGATTTTCAAAAAAAGACCTTGGGAGTTTATCTTTCAACACACCTTGAGAAAAGAGAACATATGCGTTGATTGGCTTGCAAAAAAAAAAGTTTCAAAAGGTAAAATGGGTTTGGCTTCATTGATAGTATGCCCAAAGAATGGAATCTTTGTTTATAAAGGATAGAAGAAGAATAATCATCTCAGACAATTAGCCTTTGTTTCTCTCTTTGGGCCTTCGTCTCGATGGTTAACCAAAACAAAAAATTTGATTTTAATGGATAAGAATTAGCTAAAATTAGGAGTGTATATGGGTTGGTCTGTTTTGAATGTAAAATCCTAATAAATTAATTAATTATAAGAAAAAAGAATTGAAAAATTAAAATTTTATGAAAAAAAATAATTAAATATAAATTAAAACGCTAATTTTAAAAATTTTGGTTCAAAATTAGACTAACGATAGAAGAGAAAAAGGGGAAGAAGAAAATCCTAACATTCATCACCATCTTTATTTGTCCATAACTTTTGCCATGGAGTTCTGATCGACGAATCATTTGTAGCCACGCGTTCGTATCAAATTCCTCTTCAATTTTATTTAAGTATTATAAGTAAGTAAAGACAAAATTTCTGCCCAGTTTCCATTCTCTTCAGTTTTGCATTTTTGGAGTACGTGTGAGTTGAAATTTTGTTATTTTGGTTATTTAAGAGTACTCTTTAGGATAGAATAAACTCAATTTTACTCAACACATATACACCACTAGCTAGAATATGGAAAATCTTATTTGACTCTCAAGGTGTGATAAGAACGTGTATAGCTAACTTTGGAGGGTAAGTAAAGTAAGAACGTGGGTAAAGAAGATAACTGTTAAGAGAAGCTCAGCAAGACAAGGATTTTTTTTCTCCTATAAATAGGAGAATGAAGAGGTTCCAAAAGGACTTCAATTCAACACCGCAAATCTAATTAAAGCTCTACAAAATTCTCAGTCACACTAATGCCAAGAAAGATTATGAAGTGCAAATGCATGTGATTTTAGGAGTCAATTTATTTCTTTTTCAATATTTTACTTCAATTTAATTATGTTTGATTCAATTTTATGATATTGTTCTTCATTTTTACTCACTTGTATGTTTTCAATTACTTCAGTTCTGTTTAATGTTACTTTGACTTTTGTTCATGTTAAACATTCCTTTGTGCAAGTTTATCATAATTAATGAAAAATTCATTTTCCCACTATTTGTAAAGTTAGTGTTGATACTAAAATCGATAAGTCTTGAGTTGAGCTCACTTTTTTAGAGTAGTAGTATCTGTTTTTTGAATTGAGATTATTAATACAAACATAATCCATACCTATATCGAAGTCGAACAAAAATAAAGTGAAACAAATTGGCACATCCGATAGGACTTTGGAGTAAGTTTAATGCCTAACTTTACATTTGATTACTCAATGGAGAGATAATAAGTATGTTTGATAGAGCTTCTACTTCAACGGAAGGGTTGATTAGAGACACTGGACATGCTGGGAGACCAGCATAAGGTACGAAATTGTTGAAGCAGCCTCTCCAGCCATCAGCGGAGGTCGAAAAAAAGAGAGGACTCATAGTATTTGTGTTTTAATAACTGAGTATAGAGACAAACTTGCAAATTTGTTATATACTGCAAAGTTAGAAATGACTATATGGAAGAATGAAGTTGGACTAAATATTGATAAAATATTAATGGAGCATGTAGTTAGAAGTGAGTTTTTTAAACCAGTGAGATATGGAGATCATAATGTTATGGTTAGAGGGTCAAATGTTGTATGTGTGAATTTATTATACAAAAAATGTACATATCTTAAATGGCAAATGACTGAAATTTCATGTTCACATGTTTGTGTTGCAATCAAAATATTACATGGCAACATCTACACCTATGTGGGGTAGTGCTATATGAAAAGTTCACAAGAAAAGATTTATGCGAACAGTATGATCCCAATTGAAACTCATGACGTGCCCGATGTCAATAACTTGATTCTAATAGATTGGAAAAATATTTCTCATGCCGCCTACAACAACTCAGCCTCCAAAAAGACCATGCAAAAAGCTCCAAGAGTCAATTTCAAGATGTGAGTGTTAACAAATGTAGCTGAAATGATTGGTCATAATCGTTCTAAATGTAGAAATCCTAATCCAAAAAGAATATGAGTTATTTTGGATAGTTCTAACTTTATAGATCGTCACATTTAGAATTGCAATGTTGGTGTTTTTTAAGTTATGCATATGAAGTGATTTTACTTTGATTTTAGTTGTATTTGTAAAAGTCTGCACTTGAATTTTGTAGTTTTTTTATTTTTAATTATATTTATGTAATTTTACATTTGAATTTTGTAGTTTTACGTTGATTTTAATAGCGTTTGTGCAAATATGGACTGGAATTATGCATCAAGTTTGGCTTTAATTCTATTGTGCAATTCTACAATCAAATGACAAAATTTTATAATTCTGCATTAAAGTTATTGCACTTAGTACATAAAAATCTGCAATTTTGCATTAATTCTATAATTTTGCACTAATATTTTGTAACTTTCTGCACAAACTCTGCAATTTTGCACTAAAATTGTGTAACTATGCTCATAGTTAAACAAAAAAATCTTAGAAAAAGAAACACTTTTTATAAAATTTTCAAATGATATTTCATTACCAGTCAAACATCCAATGAATAATTGTGCTTCTGTATCAGTCTTGCAATAAAATTAGACCACTCTAATATTCTCATACCACTATTTCTTATGTTTCATTGTACAAATATACTGTAAAAAACAACAATCATTAAGTACAAATACATTGCAAAAAGTGTAACTAAAGGATTGATCAAAACTAGAACAATCTTCTTCTAACACTCCATCATGATCTAACAATGCATTCTTATTCTTAGTCTAACTGAAGTCTCAAACACTTTATTGCTCCAGTAGTTGTCATCTTGCATGTATTCCTAAAGACTGGGGTCAAGCTACTGTCCCTACAACAAACACTGAATAAGTGAATATGATGCACCGAAGAACCAATAGTTGGTTAAAAACTTGCTTTAGAAACAGAAATTCCATCTTCGAAATTACCGAAGACATCCTGCATTTTTTTTGTGTAAACATAATCAAGAGTCATGATATATAATCAGGTTCTTCTAATTAAAATAGAAAAAAAATGCTACAATCATAAGCAATGCCAAAACATTGTATTTAAAGTACATAAAATTTTCAACACAACTTTAGAAACAAAAGCTAATCCATCTTTATTTTTAGTCTTACCAAACACACCTTATTGAACATAAATCCTTTAAATTCAGATTCATTCATACATTCATTAATGTATTTTTTAATATAGACAACAAGTGTTATTAGAGTTGTTATTAGGGCCAATGATAACGCTCTTAACATCAATAATGTACTACTATATTCATTAAAAAAAACCTGTAACTTAAATTTTGTTTAATGAATATGCCCTTATGATTTGAAAGAAACAAAATTGGAAATCGCATAATCATTAAAATGAAAGTGACTAATAGCCTCATAAACTTGAATTAAGGCATTTCCAAATTACACTAAAATCTTACCAATGAATTGAAAATGTTTAAACTTCATCATGTATTGCAGTTTTTACATAAATGCAAATGTTATAAAATTTCTAATTTCAGGGATAATAATATGGATCAAAAGCTTGAGATAAGAACTTGAATCTGAAAGAAGTGTGTGGCCTTGGAGAGCTTCAGACGGAGCTTGCTGTGAGCGACTGGAAAAGACAAAGGAATGATGACCGACGTGGGAGGAATGAGTTTTTCCGCCGGCGGAGAGCTTCAAAAACGATTTTGTCCGAAGATGATTCTATTGACGTTGTAATTGAAATATATTTCCTGTTAAAATTATAACAAAAAATTGAGTAAAACAATATGGGAAATGGATTCTCTGCAGTGAAAAATCCATTTGAGAGAATAAAGTGTGATTTTTGACCTTTAATTCTATAAGTGGGATTAAAATTAAATAAAAAAGAAAAAAGAATAAAAGATTAGATAGACACTGAACACTATCCAATTTTTTTTTTCACTGGAGAGGATCACTCTCATCAATATGCAAGTTCTTTCCAAATTTTTGAGCCACCACTTTTCATAATACTCTTAATTTATTGTTTCGGCGTTTTGGGTGCATTAGTAGACAAGTGGTTAACTATGACAGGTTGAATCCAATATCATTTTTCGGTACGCAAGTCTCCAATAGGAGCCCAAAACAATATTCTTCAGTTATTGTAACTTTCCAAGTCAACTTCCACCCTGACCAAAAAATAAAGGAGTCAACTTCCACGAGTCCTCCTCTTTAGTTTTCTTTTATCAGTGAGACAATTTCTATATAAAACTCTCCCTTTTGTGAGATGCAACAAGAAGAAACCAAGCAAGCAAAGCAGAGAAGAAACATCAAACATGGCTGCTGCTGTTGGAATCACAGAATTTATTGGAGCAGAGATGATTGAGAAGGCAATTTCTTTGGCCTGGAAGGCTCACAAGACACCAGAAAAACCTTTCATTCTTGAAAAGAATCGCAAAGGGGACCCTCAACAAGTGTTCATCAGCTTCCCAGCATCAGGTTCTGCAAAAGATTGGTACTCTCAGAAGCCTTTTGGGGAAGTCCCAATAGACCTCGATCTGTTCCCATCACTTAAAAGCATTGGTTACAATGATGCTGCTAAAGTAAATGAAGCCTTTCAAGGAAGGTTCCAAGCTATTTTGTCCAAGCCGTTACTTGAAACTGAGGTATTAATTGACCATAGTAGATAGTTTAGCCTAAGATCTATTATCCTATTAATTAAATTTTCATATATCACCTGGATTTGGAAATTAAATAATTAACTGTTTTCATTTTTAAAAACTATTTCCCTTTGTTAAATAAAGCACATACATTTTGGAATGAGTCTGTAGGTGAAAGATGCAATGGATAAAAAGAGGCAAATAGTATTTACAGGGCACTCTTCTGGTTCCCCAATGGCCATTCTAGCAACTCTTTGGACCTTGGAGAAGTACCCATCCACAAAATCCAACGGTAGTGTACCTCCAATTTGTGTAACTTTTGGTTCTCCTTTAATTGGTAATCATATTTTTTCTCATGCTACAAGGAGAGAAAATTGGTCCAACTTCTTCATGCACTTTGTCATGAGATATGACATAGTACCTAGAATCCTCCTTTCTCCACTCTCTTCTTTTGATCAAAGATTTGAAGCGGTTTCGCAGTTCTTCAATCCCAACCACAAACTCAAGTCTTTCATGAGCGAATCGGTTGGAAGATCCTCACACACCACTGATTTCTTTAGTGTTGTGATGTCTAATGCTGCAAAAGTTACAAGCCATGCTGTTTCTAAGTTAATAGGTACCACAGATTCAACACTTGAAACTATTGCAAATTTCGTTCCATTAAGCCCTTATAGACCCTTTGGAACCTACATTTTCTGCACCGGAAATGGAAAGCATGTTGTTATTAGAAACCCAGATGCAGTTCTGCAGATTCTGTTTTTCTCTGCTCAATTAAGCACCGAAGCAGAAGTTGCTCAAGTTGGCAATAGAAGCCTACAGGAACATAGAACCAAACTGCAACTAAACTTTGGAAAGGAGAATTTTGTGTTCTTGGAGCAGGACCAACTTGAGAAAGTTCCATTGACTGATGATGGCTCAAAGGATGATATTAGCATGGCCTTCAATGATCTTGGCCTGGTAAGTACCCATTTGCTCGAAATAATTTTTTACTTTCACTACATTACTTGGATTAAGATAAGTATGGTATTAAAAGATTTGCATAATATTAATTACCATTTTTCTACTAAGAATTAACACAAGGGAAGAGAGCCAATGACTTCCTAATTAAGTGACAAAGTCAATTAAGAAAGAAGTGTTCCAAACAATATAATCCTTCATTTTGTGCACAACCTCAACACAAAGAATCTAACCTATCAAGATTTTTCTTATTATCTAACAATTCCTCATGTTGAAATCTCAGAGCCCAAGAGCAAGATTGTGTCTTCGAGCAGCAGCAGGGTTAGAGAAACAAAGACTGAAAAACGAGGAAAGAATGAAAGAGAAGATAGACTCTGATGAGTTCGAGGAAAAAATGAAGGAACTGGAGAAATACAAAAAAGTGATGGAGCTTAAAAACATTTGCTACTACGATGCCTTCAAGAAGCAAGAAAGCTCTGAGGACTTCCAAGCAAATGTGAAGAGGCTACAGCTGGCAATGTTGTGGGACGAGATAATGGAGAAGCTAAGAAGTTATGAACTGCCAGATGAGTTTGAAGGGAGAGCTGAATGGGTCGAACACGCGAAGCGATTTCGGAGGCTAGTTGAGCCTTTAGATGTCGCCAACTACTACAGACACTTGAGGCAAATTGAGGCTGGTACTTACATGCGTAAGGGAAGGCCAATGCGGTATAAATTCACTCAAAGGTGGCTTGAACATGCTGAGGGATGTAAGTTTGAAGAAGAGTACTCTGAATCGTGCTTTTGGGCCGAGGTGGAGGATCTTTCCCACATAACAAATAATGCCACTAGTATTGTTAATGCTTCATTTGATAAAGATGTTTTGGATCGAACTCAGCAGAGAGTTGCAAGATTGGTGGCTAGGATAGATGTATGGATTGACAATAAGGTGCTAGATAAGGATGTGTTATTGGAGGGTTCTACTTTGATGAATTGGTGGAATTCTCTACCATCGCAATATAGGAATGGCTCGAGCATTAAGAGTCTTGTCAAGTGTAAAGAAACAAGGTGAGAAGAAGCAAACATGTATGAGCAATGAAAACTTTAGACGCCTTCATATTTATGCAGGGTTCTTTACATGAATAAATTAAAAAGAAATAAAATTACGTGACTCTTTTAATTCCTAAAATAATTTGGTTATATCCATGTTTTCTTTTATTGTATATAAATCGTAATTATGAACAAAAATTTATGGCTAAGCAATCCAAGAGTGGATTGTGATTTTATTCTAGGATTTATCCATGATTTTAGAGCAAAGAAAAAGAATGTAAATTATGGTTCTTATCCACAATTTATAACAAGTAGCAATTGAAAGAAAATTGTGGTTAAGCTTCACAATTTAAGAGAGGTCGTAAATCCCAATTTTAGATCACGATTTATAGAGGTTGAGCTTCTATAAATTCAGAGCACTACCTCGAAGGGAAACAGACTAAAAATATCACTTGGTAGCCACATTTTGTAGTCATGGTTGAGAGTTTGTGATTGTGTATTACAGGCAAAATTGAACAAATCGTAGATGAAATATGTACAAAATTTTTAAAAAGTTCGGATTTTAAAAGTAAAGGATTTTTTATTTAACATTAAAATACAATAGTTTTTGAAAAGGTTAATTACTGAAATCGTTCTAAGGTAAGGGGCGAAAATCAAATTCACCTCCGACTTTTTTTGTTATTAAAATCATCCCGAACACCGAGAAACACTTTAAAATCATCCTTCCCTGCTTAAAACAAATTTTTTGGACACTTTTGCCCTTGTAGCCGTTAGTGCCTGTTGCAGCTTTTAATTAATAAAATTAATTTATTTGTTTATTTATTTATTTTTATAAAATCATGGTTTGGGGAGGGTTGGGATTAAATCAGAGCTGTCATCCCTAACCAAAGAAGCAGAGCAGGAGATAGGGCTTGCGAAGGTGAGTGAAGTCATGGCTGCCGAGAGCTCACGGTCGTGTCGGAGTAGGTCGTCTGCGCAGAAAAGGGAGATTGTGTGTCGCCATGGGAGAGACCCGTGCTTAGAGTTTTGGGACGAGGAACAACCCTGGGCGACGATTTTGGGGGTGTGTCTACTATGAGGTTAGAGATTTAAGTTTCTGTAGGTGGGTGATGGCAATGTATTGTTTGTTCTGGGCACTGACTCTGGTGGGTTGCTGCAGATCCAAGAGGAGTGTGATTTCTTCCGATGGGCAGACCCAGAAGCAGACAGTGACGATCCTCATGTTACAAGGATGAAGAGGAAAGTTGCGGCCATGAAAGCAAGAGTGAGGGACATTGAGTGGAAGTTCAAGGTTGCTGCAGTGTTAGGGATTTTTGGGTGGGTGGTGTTATTTTGCTTCTGGTGGCAGATTTGGTTTAATCAGAGGCAGGAGGTAGCATGTGTGATGCCATTGAAGTATGGTTGATGAAATTAGGGGAGAATTTAGGGTGCAGTTTGAATTTGTTTGATTGGGTCTGAGTTATATAAATTGAGTTGTATTGGGTGTTGAATGAACATGTGGGTTTAGTTGAGGGTTTTGGTGACTAATTATGTGAGTGAAATGATGTCCTTGTAATTTGACAATTAATTGGAAAGAAAAATTTATATGTTAGCCTGGAAATTGTGATTGATGAGTTGTGTTAATCAACTTTACAGCATATCAACTTAAAGGTGGAAATTCATTAAACAGAACCAGCTAATATTAGCCAGAACATAACTATGTGTACTTGATTAATAAGCATAGCAAAATAACACCAAAAGGTGGAAACTTCAGTCACCATGAATTTCATTACATGGACACAGAACAAAATATAGTCTGTAGGCTAAAGAAATAACAACAAAATCAGGGGATTCCTAAGATATCCAGAAATCTAGAGCAAGACTGTTGCTCACTAAGAAAGTTGAATCATAAACTATGTTGTGTAAGTTTCAAACAAACCAAAACAAGTGTCACACACATTGTGTCTACTCAATCAAAAGTACATTAATAACAGCACAACTCAAATTTTCACAATAGTCTAAAGTTTTTTCCAAAGTTTTGGTGAAAATTTTGCCATGAACCTTAGCTTTCTTGGAGATACATGAAGTGGAATTCTGTGGCTGAAGGAGACAGTCCTGGCTGGTTGGTTGGAGCTGGCTGCACCCATCTTCTTTGGTGGTGGTGGTTGCTGTGTACTGCTTCTGGTGGACTTTCTCTTGGGCCTTCGGTGAAGAGTACCTGCTGGTGGACTGTTGGGCCTAGTTGAGGATGATGTGGACTTGGACCTGGATTGGGTTAAGTTGGGTTTAGATGTTTTGGTGGCTGGTTGGGGTTGAAATGATGATCTAGACCTGGTGGACCTCCTCATACCTCCACTTGCAGATTGCATAACAGGCTGTGATGAAGCCTTAGAATTGGTCATGGGTCTGCTAGATGAAGGCTTCCTCCCTCCTCTTGGTTCTCTTGCTAGCAGCTTGACTAGGTTGTTGGGCTTGAAACACATTAAAGAATGCAGTTGATGAATAAATGATAATGTAACCCTAACATATATGAAATACACACACTTACATCCAGGGATGGCTTCTTGCATCCTCCCCTCTTGTGTCCATATTCAACTGTAGTCCAGAAATTTTTTTCCTGAAGTTGCTGTAAAAATGGTGGACACAGAACCTATGGTTTACTTCTGGGATGACTTCATCAAAAGCAAGCAAGAGACCCTAACAGAGCAGGTAAAATTGTGTAACATTACAATAATTGTTTGAATAAAGGAGAAAAGCTTCAATATCCAGAATTTAAATATATGTATCAACAAATATATTTATCAACCAATTTACCTTCTGCTGATCAGACATGAAGGTTGTTTTCCCAATGATCTCAACTCCAAAATCATCAATTAGCAGCCGGAGAAACCACTTCCAGGTTAGTCTCTGCCTCCACAACGGCATACGCGATTGGAAGCATTTGATCATTAGGATCCCACCCTATCGCTGTCAACAACTGCCCTCCTTGAGGTGTCTTTAGAAAACACCCATACAATCCCATAAATTTTCTACACTGCAGGAAGCTCTTCTTGCAAGCAGCTAGACACACATATACCCTTTGAAATATGCAATAATTGTTTAACCCCTGGTGCTGGTCCTCAACCTCGAAATCACGGGACCTCTGGACCTTGAGCGTGACTAATGACCCTGGATTAGCCCGTAGCAGCTCCGAGAAGTAGTCAGCAATCCTTTTGTACTACTTCCGGCAAGCTCCCTGAATCTCATCTAATGCAGCTTGTCTAGACCTAGCTGTCATTGAAGTTGTCACTGTCAAATTCTATTTTCTTTGTGCCTTGTTGACTAGGTCCTTTATCTTCACCTTTGGGTTACCTTCCACTTTCTTCCTAAGTGCCCTACTCAACCAACCAGTATGCAGTATCCCTACCCTGTGTGACTGGCCACAGGTATGCTTAAGGTTCATTGACCTAAGTTGCCAAGTCTCTTCCTCACTCATTTTTGCTGTGTATAACCAAAACGGACAACCCTCTTGACAAACAGCCCTCACTCTCACCAAGTCAAGCGTGGCATACCTCAGTCCTCTTCTTGTTTGCACTGCATAAGCTGTAACAGTGTCCTTGAATTCCTCCCTTGAAGCATATACAGTTCCAACTTCCCATTTGTAAATTGTCATGTCTTTGACATCTCTATGTATTGGATATCGACTAGCTTCATGGTTATCATCATCCTCACTGTCCTCTTTCTCTAAACCACCACCCACTTCATAATCCACATCAACTTCATCACTATTGAACCCTTCCTTATCACTGAAATCACCTCCTGCAACCCATTTTCCTTTATCAACCCGATTACTATCAGTCCCACCTCGTACTTCATCAAATCCGCTCTCATCATCGTACTCCTCTTCATTGTCTGTAAACGTCACATCATCTGCACTGTCAACTTCATCAGCAGATGGAATGAAATCTTCGTCATCGCTATTATCGTCACTATTCGATTTAACCTGCTCCTCCGGGTTCAATTTATCTCCTTCATCAACCTTCTTCACATTGTCCCTTTCCACCTCCTAACCCTGTTCATCCTGAAATACCACAACCTTCTTTTCATTATGTACCTCTTCATCATTGCCCCTCTCCGCCTCCTAACCTTGTTCACTCTGGCCTCCAACATCAAGAAACCCTACTTCGGGAAATTCTTCAGTATCCTCAACTTTATGGACCACATAGAGCCCAACATGACGCCTCTTTCCCGCTATTTTACACATCTCAATGGCATCTCTGTCTCCATCAATTAACTTCATATCCTTCTCTAACCATTCAGAACTTGGGTCCTTATACCAAAAACCTGAAATCTTTTTCTTTGTATACCCAAATTGTCCCACCTCAACATATGCCTCAAAAACAGACCAACAATCCATATCAATATCTTCGATCACTGTCCTTTCTCCCCCTATATACTCCAATGTACCATTGTCATATCCAAATCTACCACCATGGTAGACACTCAGGTTAAAGGTTCCCATCACCTAAAACCTACAAACATAAATCACACCCAAATCCCATTTGTAAACCAACGAATACCCATGAGTGATTATGTAGTTCAAGCTCGAAAAAACCAAAACAAATGCTACACACGTACCTGATTCGAGATGACTGCCATGAGAACGAGCTCTCTCCCACTTTTTTCCACGCAATGCAAACACAGTGAGGCTACTAAATCAGGCCAGCTATCACTCTGTTAGGGCATCATTGAAGGTGAAGGATCAGTTTTCCTTAGGGTAACGTTACTCAGAGAAGGAACCCCTTTCGCGAGAATAAAACACCAAGCGTCAATGGGTTCAGGGGCAGAATTGTAATTAAAACTTTTTTAATGCACTTGAAGATGATTTTAAAGTGTTTCTGAGCGTTCGGGATTATTTTAAAAGCAAAAAAATGTCGGGGACGAATTTAATTTTCACCCCTTACCTTAGGGACGATTTCAGTACTTAATCCTTTTTGAAATATGTAACGCGTAAAAGATTTACCATATTATGTAATATATTACATCCTGATTACTAAGACCCGAAGAAATAAAAGAGCACATCCCGAGTATTTAGCATACAGAGGATTTTTTTTGAGTGGGGAAAGTATTTTTAAGATTTTTATGATCTAAGATTCTCTATAAATCATGGCCATCAAATTTTAAATCAATGGTTTAGATTTAAAATTTTTTCCTTTCTTTCATCTTTTTTCCATCACCCCCTCTTGCTGGGGACATCGCTGAAAGGAGGAGCAGAGCCGCCACGAGGAGCCGCCATCACCTGGCACTTGGAATCCCCCAGAAGCTTCTAGAAGGCCTGAAAATAGGCGAAAAGCCGACGAGCGAACACCGTAGCTCCCTCCTACAAATAACCAACATAGTCCCTGCAGAGCTTGACGAGAATAGCCGCTTCCCCAAACACGGCTTCTACATCAAGCTGTTTGATTCCTCACACTCCATTTACGCCGCACTTCCTTCTGACCAACACGACTTCGTTTTGAGCAACAAGATGCAGCTCGGCCAGTTCATCTACGTTGACAGGCTGAAACTCGGTTCGCCCGTTTCCATTGTTCGGGATGCCAAACCGCTTTCTGAAAGACACCCTCTTGTTGGAACTCCTGAGCCTTTGATGGGTTTAAGAGAGAGGGGTTCACACAGAAAGAAAATTTCTGCTTTTATCCCAAGACGAGGCTCTTGGAAAACTGTGTCCTCTCCCATGGTTGTTAAGCTTGTGAACTTGGATTTTGACCAGTGTACCCCTGTTAAGGAATCTGTGGTCAGGAGTGTCAGTTCTTTTATCTCGCCGTTGGTTAGAGTCAGGGCTGGTGGAGGTGGTGGTGGATACGGAGGCGGGGCCATCATGAAGGGAGATACAACAGAAATGCTCGTAGTGGCAATGGCTACGGAGAAAAAAATGTGAGAAGAAGAAGAAAATGAGAGAAGAGGAAGAAGATGAGCGCATTTATGTAATTTACTATTTTATTTTATAATTTTTTCTTTTAAGACCACCAAAGACCTTAATATACTTTCCCCACCTAAGACAAAGCCTCCATCGAACATCTCTTATGTAGGGTCGGCAATGGGTAGGGTAAGGTAACGTTTGGACTCTACCCTAACCCTACTCGCGGGTTGAATTTTTTTTTTTAAATTCTACCATACCCTACCCACGGGTTAAGAATTTCTCAACCCTAACCCTATCCGCGCCCTAAAATTCTAAACCCTACCCTACCTGACTCTACCTGCAGAAAAATAAAAAATTTCAAGCAAATATAAAATTCAACCATTTCAAATTGCATACATATTAATAAAATAGAAAATAAAATATTAAATTCAAATTAAAAATAAAAATAATAAAATCTTAAAAAAATCTAACATAAAATTATAAATAATATTATCATCAACTAGTTTAGTAGTTATTTTAAATTTTTATAAGAAAAAGATTGTGGGTTCAACACTCACTTTCTTCATTACGTATATAACTTTTACATATATATTATATAATATATTAGAGGTATGGATAGGATAGAGTAGGGTATATCTTAAACCCGTACCTTACCCTACCCGTAGAGTAGACAATCTTACCCTATCCGCAACAGGTAGGATAAATAACCCTACCCAAACAGATTGATCCGAATTGAATACCTGCAAATAGGGTATAAATTATCAGCCTACTCTTATCTTATTTTATCCTGTTGTCTCTCTGGCTTCCTTTTTAATTTGATCAAGTAATTTTCAATTTTTATTTACATCTGTTACTATGCTTTTCTAAGATTCCAAGAAAAGTATAACAAAAAGACGGTGAAGAACCAGTGCTGCACGGCTTATTACTGGCTTACACCATTTCTAGGTGCCTTCTGTATTCCTTTTATGTGGGATACTACGCGGGAAATAAACATACCAATATTATTTGGATAATGGTATTATTATTTCTATATTTTTATAATATTACTTCGTATACATGATTTTTCTTATTCTATATTTATATAATTTTATAAAAAGAGAATGATATTATTAAAATAGAAATAATAATATTCATTCCTTATTATTTAAGTAAAAAAACAATACCAATATTATTTTTATTAACGTGGTAGTTGAATTACTTTTAAAAGTTTTTTGGCACTAATATAATTTATTAATAGAAAAGTTGAAAAGGAAAACAATAACGCGGGTCTGTTCCAACCAAGGTTCTGAAAACCGAACCGGTCATTGAACTGCTCTAGATACTGGTTCACTGATTCATATGTTTAACTGGTTTGACCGTGGTTGAACTGTAAAATATGTTTAACTGGTTTGACCGTGGTTGAACCGTAAAAACCGTTTTATAATAAAATAATAATTAAAATGTAAATAAGCACATGAAAATATAATTATAGTCTAATCTAAACTTTAAAATATCATTCAAATTAAAAGTACTACATAAACCAAATGTTATAATCTCATTCAAATACAAATTCAAAGTTCAAAAGTCCTCAAACAACCAATCAAACCCAACATAGCATTATCAAAATGATCCAAGTTTGTCATCAATCATCAAAATCCTCCATAATTTGCTGCAGATTTGCCTCATTGATTTCATCACCTTCATTTCCACTACTTGGACCAGAAAAAGCAAGTGGTGCAGCATAAAATGTACTAGTACTACCACCACCACCTTGATCTAAATCAGCATCAATCTCATCTAAGAAAATATAACACATTATTAATAACTCAAAGATAAAAGCTATTCTAATTTATTGTCTGATCAATAAACTATAATACTCACGAAGCAAGTCTTCAATATTACTTGAAAGATCAGGCTCTTTTTCAACAACCTCTTCCGTCACCCAAAAATCAACCTTATCAATAGTTTCAATATCGATTGGATCATATTGCGACTTTTGCTTTCTTTTTTTTTTTCATTCCTAACAAATTAAATACAATAGATGATAAGCCTAGTATATTAGCTATACAAAATTTAATGATATGAAATGAAAGGATGAAATATAGATTACCTGGATTTAAGACGCAAATTATATGTAACATACACAATATCATTTAGCCTATCATGCTCCAATCTATTCCTTCTTATTGTATGAATTTGATCAAAAAGACTCCAATTCCTTTCACACCCTGAAAAAGCAGATACTTGGCTAAGAATGCGAACTGTAATTTTTTGTAAACATGGAGCAGAACTACCAAACAACCTCCACCATTCATCTACAAATTACAATCCCATATCTCAAGTATTAGTTATCAAATTAAGGAAACCAAAACATAAAATAAGTAAATAACTAAAGCATATTATCAAACAGATATTAGTACCAGGTTGAAGTTTTTTTGCAGCTGGAACAGCTTCAGGCCTATCAAAGCTTTCCTTTCGATCTCTATATAAGTGTATTTCTTTCATTGCCTCAACTGAATCTAAATTATTAACCTTGCAATGCAATGTAACAAGATCAAGTAAAGCTCGCATGACATCAGGTGATTCTCTATAATTTTCAGAAAAAAGCACTCAGGATTCAAGAAATAGGCTGCTGCGTGAAGATTTTTTTTCAAATGTTTGTCCCATCTTGAGTTGATAATCTCTGTGTAAGGTTGATATGCACTCTTCCTATGCTTGAACATTTCTTTGATTCCATTTTCTGACCTCAGCATACCTTCATAAACAATTCCCAATGATGGTTTATCATCGGCATCTACAAACCTCAGCAATTTAATCAACGGACTCACAATTTGGCATACAGTAAAACAATCATCCCAAAATTTATTGTCTAGGATAATTGCACTCACAGCTCTACCATTAGCACTCCTTCCTAATTTGTGTCCGGTAAAGTGTGTATCAACAACCAATTGTTGTAATTCCGATTTGCGCTCAAAGATACTCATCAATGTAAGGAAGACAATGGCAAAACGAGTTGGACCTGGATGAACAATCTCCTTCCAATTTTCTTTTTGTCTTAGCCAGGACAAGAACACCGTATGATTATAAACAAACACAGTAATCTTCGAAGCACGTGTTGCAAGACTAGAAGTATGTGGCATGCTGCTTATATCTTTTAGAATAAGATTCAAGAAATGAGCAGCACAAGGTGACCAGTGAATATTTTCAAATTTCTTACTAATAAGCCTACCAGCAGCAACATAATTCGCAGCATTATCGGTTACTACATGAACAACATTATCAGGTCCAATCCATTCAATCACCTCTGAAAACAAGTCACACAAGCTAGAAGCATTTTTAACCATACTTGAGGCATCAACAGATTTCATAAAGCACAACCCTTTCGAACAATAAACCAAAAAATTAATCAACATTCTTTGTCTTTGATCTGTCCAACCATCAGCCATGAGAGTACATCCAGTTTCTTTCCAAGCAGACCTATAGCTATCAACAACCATTTGACACTCCCTTTTGAGATCGGCTAATAAGTTAACCCTTAAAGAGTCATAAGAAGGACCTATATAACCAGGGCCATAGCCAGCTACACCATCCAACATATCTTGAAAAAAAGGTGACATAACCGCATTGAAAGGAATCCTACAATCGAAAAGCCATCTAGCCACTCGCTTATCAACTTCATAAAGCGCCTCTTTGTTATGAAACACGCTTTTCAGACTTCGTTGACTGCCCGGAGTTGTTCTTGGTGCAAACATAGGAGGAATAATGGTTTTTGCTTTCTTTTTTGGATCGCCTCCAACAACCTCCTTAGTTGGTAACTGACTCAGAGTTTGTTGTTCCTCTGCGCTATTGCTTCATCAATTGCATCCTCACACTCATCGGTACCCTCTTCATTGAAACTTACTTTCCTTTTACTAGTTTTACTTTTCTGAATCTCTTTCAATAAACCTTCCATTTGTTTTTCTACATCATACGGGACCTTAGAATACTTCTTAATGTCTCCACCTATCTTCGCCAAATGTTTTTTCATTCTATTAATTCCCCCGCCCCCAAAAGTACTCAGACAAAATAAGCATTGGTAATGCGGTTTTCCATTTATATTCTGTAAAGCAATGTATCTCCAAGCAGGATCAGTTTTCCCCTAACACTACAAGTTTGTGATTGATTTTCGTTACTCGCGGGAGGAGAAAAACGTTCATTCGAAGCAGAATTATTTTCAGCATTATTATTCCTAGGTAGGTCTTGGTTGATACTTTCTTCCATACCTAAATATTACCAGCAATCCAACCCAATAATCTCAACTCTCAATTTCACAATAAATGAACAAACAACATCCAAAATCCAAAATCAGAGTATACAAACAAGTATAGGTACAACATCTCAGGTTCAATAAAATTCTTTGTTCACAAAATCAGAATTCAGTTCATCAGAATCAATGAAATCCCAAAATTATTTCATAACAGTTTCAGAGAGTAGAGACTCAGAGTTCAGTTCATCATAGCACAATTCATCAGAATCAATGAAATCAAAAAATAAATTCATAACAGTTTCAGAGAGTAGAGACTCAGAGTTCAGTTCATCAGAGCACAGTTGATTAGAATCAATGAAATCAAAAAATAAATTCATAACAGTTTACTCAGAGTTCAGTCATCAGAATCAATGAAATCAAAAAATAAATTCATAACAGTTTACTCAGAGTTCAGTTCATCAGAACACAGTTCATCAGAATCAAATAAATCAAAAAATAAATTCAAAACAGTTTCAGAGAGTAGAGACCCAGAGTTCAGTTCATTAGTTCAGTTCATCAGTTCAGTTCATCAGTTCAGTTCATCAGAATCAATGTAATCACAAAATGAACTCATAACAGTTTCAGTTTTCAGAGAGTAGAAACTCAGACTTCAGTTCATCAGAGTATTGTTTCATCAGAATCGGATTGCATCATAAAATCATGTTCATAACTTAATTAAAAATTACCTGAAAATGAGGAAATCTGTTGCTTTCTCTCAGAGCTTGAAGGATAATGCTTCAACGCTTCAACGCTTCTCTACTGCTTTCTCAGAGGCAGAGCTCGACGGAGGTGACATGCGAAGTGGCTGAGGACGTGAGTGCGATGGCGGTGAGGGCGTGAGTGCGACGGCGGTGAGGGCGTGAGTGCGATGGCGGTGACTGCGTTGAGGGCCTCCTGAGTCTGGAGTTGACAACTGGGTGGTGAGTGCGGTGAGTGCGATGATTGGGTGGTGTTCTGTTCTTTGGGAGGCTGGAGGAACGAGGAGGAAGTGGAGGCAGGAGGAACGAGGAGGAGGAAGTGGAGCTGTGGAGGCTGCGAAGTGCCCAATCGCGAAGGAAAAAGGGAATTAGGGTTCCCTCAGCAGCACAAAACGGCGCCGTGTTGCTGCAATGTTAACCGAACCGATAATCAGCCGGTTCGTCAGTTTAAGTTCGGTTTTCAAATACTACGGTTTTTGTTATTGCCCAAACCGTAACAGTGACCGGTTCACGGTTCGACCGGTTCGACCGGCCGGTTCGAACCGATTTTCAGAACATTGGTTCCAACAGAGCAAAAGTGCAAAACATGGGTGCGTCTGAAATTAAATAGATGCTTGTTTTGTTTCTTGGCTTTTTATGTGTGTGAACTTCAAAATTTATTCGTAATTTGTATTAACTGTTATAAAATAACTAAATAAATAAATAAGAGGTAATAAATATAAAATAAAAAAATGTAAAGAGAGAGATATTAATAGTATAGAAAAAAAGAGGAGAATGATTAATATATTTACTAATATCATATATAAAGAGTGAGAGATCATAGAATTTAAAATATTTGTAAAATAAAGAAAGAGAGAGAAAGAAGTATTGCAACGTAAAAAGAGAGAGAATTTTTTATTACTGTGTATAATTAACGGAGGCTTAACCTCCTATTTATACATATACAAGAGTCATCTTTTTTCTTTTTCATTAAATGTAATCTCCTTGGTAATATGGCACTTCACTATAGGAAAATTGAGCCATCCAAGTCATACATGGTCAATGGTCATCCATATTGTAACACTCTCCCTTGGATGACCATTAAGGATTATGTATCGTTAAAATTTTACTAAAGAAAAATCCAGTGGGGAAAAACCTTAATGAAGGAAAAAGAGTACAAAATCCTTTGTGATGGGGACTGCCTCATTAAAAATCTTGTCAAGAAAAACTCAATGAAAAAAAAAACCTGACCAAGGAAAAAAAGAGTACAACCTCCCCCTCTTGTCGACATCATTTAAAATCTCGAAATCGGCGCATCTCAATCTCATGCACCAATCTTTTAAAGGAGGATTTTGGGAGTGACTTTGTGAATAAATCTGCCAGATTATCATTTGAGCGGATCTGTTGGATATCAATTGTCCCTTGCTTTTGAAGATCATGAGTGAAGAAAAATTTTGGAGAAATATGCTTTATTCTATCACCTTTGATGTATCCGCCTTTAAGTTGAGCAATGCATGCTGTATTATCTTCAAACAGGATAGTTGGAGCTATCTTATGATCAATCAGTCCACATGATGACAGAATATATTGGATCAAAATCCTAAGCCAAAAACACTCGCGACTTGCTTCGTGTATCACTAGTATTTCAACATGATTAGATGATGTTGCTGCTATCGTCTGTTTCGTGGACCTCCATGATATAGCTGTACCACCATATGTGAACAGGTATCCTGTTTGAGATCTCCCTTTGTGTGGATCAGACAAGTATCCAGTATCTACATAGCCAACTAGTTGTGACTTAGATCCATAGGGATAAAACAATCCCATATCAACCGTTCAATGAAGATATCGAAAGATTTGCTTGATTCCACTCCAATGTCTTATGGTTTGAGAGGAACTATACCTTGCTAGTAAATTCACCGCAAATGATATGTCAGGTCGCATATTATTAGCAAGATACATTAGCGCTCCAATGGCACTAAGATATGGTACTTCAAGACCAAGGATATCTTCATTTTTTTCCTTAGGACGGAATTGATCCTTCTCCACATCCAAAGATCTTACGATCATTGGGATACTCAAGGGATGTGACTTATCCATATAAAATCTTTTCTGTGTATGTCGCTTGATGAATAAAGATCCCATTTTTTGTATGCTCGATCTGCAGGCCGAGACAAAATTTAGTCTTTCTAAGATCTTTCATCTCAAACTCTTCTTTTAGAGTTTTTATAATTGTTGGAATCTCTTCAGGAGTTTCAATGATATTTAAATCATCAACGTACATAGCAATTATAATGAATCCAAATGCAGTTTTCTTTATGAAAACGCATGGACAAATATCATTATTCTTGAATCTGTTTTTGGCCAGATACTCAGTAAGACGATTATACCACATTTGTCCAGATTACTTCAGACCATATAAAGATCTTTGCAATTTGACTGAGTATAACCCTTGCGAATATTCATTGGATGGTTTAGATATCTTTAATCCTTCAAGGACTTTCATATAGATATCACGATCTAATGAGCGTATAAATAGGCTGTTACCACATCCATTAAATGCATATGCAGTTTATGATATGCAGACAAACTGACCAAATAACACAATGTTATCGCATCAACTACAGGAGAATACTTTTCTTCATAATCTAGATACATCATATTGCGTGGTGGAATTTTCATCATTTGAAACAAAATTTGTTTCCTTTCCTTTGTCATCCCTTTTCAAAGATGCTTGATAAAGATCAACTAGGTACCTTTGGGGTACGACAGGTACGTGACCAATAGCTCTTTCCACCACAACGGAAGCATTTATCCTCAATTGATTTACTTTACTCATTGTTACTTTCCTTATCCCACTTCTTGTGATATCCTTTCTTGTGAACATAATTTCTTTTCCTTTCATAATTTTTCTTGTTATCAAAATCTTGCCATTTACCTCTTTTGGGGTTATAATTTGCCGCATTTGCTTCAGAAAATGGAGCGGCGCCAGTTGGGCGCACTTCATGATTCTTTAAAAGCAATTCATTGTTGCGTTTAGCAACAAGAATGCAAGAAATTAACTCAAAATATTTTTAATTTTTTTTTCTCGATTGCTACTGTAGGAACACACTCAAGGCATAGAGGTCGAGAAAGTTTTCTCTAACATATTGGGCTTGAGGAGGTATTACCGTCTTTTGATGATTGTACCTTTCTTCAAAGTCTTTCTACAGATCTGCATGATCTTTTAATGTGGGATATTCATTTTTCAATCATACGTCAAGATGACGACGAAGGAAAATTATGGCTTTGACTTTATCTTTTTAGGATATATTATTTTTAACCTTAATGGTATCTCCAAAATCCATTAAATCAAGATGGATTTTAGCATCTAGTATCCATGATAAATAATTGTTTCCAAATATATCAAAAGCATTAAACTCAAGATGAGAGAGTTTCGACATAATGAAAATTTGTTACCTGGAGTTTTTCTGAAATTTCGTTAGAGTTTCGTGCTAATAACGTGTTATAAAATAACAAAATAAATAAATAAAGAAGAAATAACAAATATAAAATAAAGAAATGTAAAGAGAGAAATATTAATAGTGTAGAAAAAAAGAGGAGAATAATTAATATATTTATTAATATCATATATAAAGAGTGAGAGAGAATAGAATTTAAAATACTTGTAAAATAAAAAAAAAAGAGAAAAAAGTATTGCAACGTAAAAAAAGAAAAAACTTTTATTGCTGTGTGTAATCAATGGAAGTTTAACTTTATATTTATACATGTACAAAAATCATTTTTTTTCTCTTTTATTAAATATAATCTTCTTAATATAACATTTTACTATAAAAAAATTGAGTCATCCAAGTCATATATGGTCAATGGTCATCCATGTTATAACGTTAATGTATAGGTTTTCAAAATTTTCTAAATTGCATATTTAGACACCAAAAAGCAATTACAATTTACAGATGACAATTGGCTTTATATTTAAATATAACACACGGTCACACGGACACACGGTTCGTTGAGTCACCCTATAGAAAACGAAACTTCCTGTGAAGATAAAGTAGATTTATAAAATAGTCGCTTTGTTGACAAATGGCAATAATTATCCACCAAAATAATAATAATAATAATAATAATAATAATAATAATAATAATAATAATAATAGACTAACAAAATAAAAGAACCTTAAGTAGGCAATTTCTTTTATTATAAGCAGATAAAATTACCTTTACACAAAATATACTTTTTTATAAATATAATTGATAAATATTATATTTATTCTTTGCTTTAAAATAATTTAGAATAATGAATTCACATTTTATATCACATAAATTAAGAAACTAATATTTTTCTAATATATTTCTTTGTATTTGAGCTAAAATTAATCATTTTTTTCTTAAAGTATTGACTTGGAGCATTTATGTTCTATATACAATTATGTAAATGAAAAAAAATACTAACTAGATATTACAAATGACATTAAATTTTTAACGTCTTGTGGAGTAGAGAATTATACTTTTGTTTGGAACCCCTTTTCTTCGAAGTTCGAAGATTTGGTAATATAAGTTTATAGCATATATTGTCTTTTTTTTTTTCAATATAGTAATTTATTTAATCTGAATGTGCCTCCATCAATATAAGAAAAGGCAGCACATATAATAAAGTTGTGAATCACTAAATTGTAAGCAAAGAACAGAACTTTCTGAAACTGCATATATAGGACGCAGCTCTTGCATATATCCCCAAAAAGCAAAAAAAAAATGTCCCTTTTTAATTTTCGGAATTGTTGCTATGGAGACTCCAAAGCTTCTGGGGTGGACAAGGATCTCCCTCAATCACATGAAGATTCCCTATTGGGATTGAGAGTGGATTTAATCAAGAAAGCGTGTGCTTTGGCATTCAAAGCTCACAAATCTCCAAAGAAGTATTATCTTCTTGAAAAGAAGAACAGGAGTTGGTTGGAAGCTGACCTTATTATTATCAGCTTTCATGGATCATGGGCTTCAAGTGATTGGTTCGTTGACAAATCTTACGGGGTAACAAAGATAAACCAGCAATTGTTTCCTTCACTTAAAAGTATTGGCAATGATGAAGCTGCCTTGGTGAATGAAGCTTTTCAGCTGAGATTCGAATCAATTTTAAGCAATTCATCTCTTAAACATGAGGTATGTAAATGTTATTAAATTGATCACTTTTGTTGGGAATGGATGAATTTTTTTTGGACATGGGCCAACGTCAATGAGTGACCCGATCCAAATGGATGATCTTCTCATTGAAATAAATAGTAGTTTTCTGGGCCTTGGCCCCGTCTCTAATTAAAAAAATGAACAACAGATAGTAGTTTTCGTTTTTATTTTATAGCTTTTAGTTGAAAGAACAAAGTTAGTAGTGTTGAATCACGTTTGAGTTGATACTTTTAAGTTTTAATCAAATATTAAGTAATTTTCTTTGTATTTCATTATTTTAAGTCAAAGTATCATTTTAATATTAGAATTTTAGCTATTTAAACATTAGGAGGATAATTAGGATAATCATAGAATTTTACTTATTTAAGCATTAGAAAGATAATTTAAATGATGAATTATTTATTAGGACTCTCAATCATCATTTTTTTTAATTATATATTGAGTACAATTTATGTATTATTATCTCTCCTCACAGTACGTGAAAAAATAAAATAAAATAAAATTGTATTAGTTTTCACCGGTGATTAAATGTTTTTGTGAGTTCCTTATTTAGCTTAACCTTGTTGAATCTTGATAGGAAATTTTCAACCCATTTCCAATTTTGTCAAAGACTTTCTTACTCATGTTGGTTTTATTGTGGTAATTCAAGGTCCACATGATAACCAAGAAACCTTTAATGTTATTTTCAGTCATTCTATACTTTTTAATTTTGGTTAAACTTTTTCATTAAATATGGGTAATGTAGGTGAAAGAAGCTATGACAAAAGGGAAGCAGTTAATGTTTACAGGGCACTCTTCTGGTGCTGCAATGGCCATTCTTGCAACACTGTGGGTCTTGGAAGAGTACCTAACTAACAATAACAAGAACAAAAACCACAAGCTTCCCCAATGTATAACTTTTGGGTCTCCCTTAATTGGCAATCACATATTCTCTCATGCCACAAGGAGGGAAAATTGGTCTCACCACTTCACACATTTTATTACCACTTTGGACATAATGCCACGGATTTTGTTTGCTCCTTTCCATTCTATTCAGCCAATTTTCAGCTCAATTCTCCAACTCTTCAATCCAAAGTCCAAATCTTCTGGCACCGATTCGGAAACAGACCGTGTGATTTCTGAATTTTACTCAACTGTGATGAGAAACACAGCAACAGTTACAAGCTATGTTATCTCGAATCTCATGGATGACACAAATTTGCTACTTGAGACTCTACCCAATCTCGTTGATTTAAGTCCTTATCGACCCTTTGGAAACTTCATTTTCTGTGCCGCAGATCGACCACCGGTTGTGGTAAGAAATTCAGATGTTGTCTTGCAACTTTTATTCTACACTGCTCGGATAAACGACATGTCAGAAGTTTCTGATGTTTCCAAGAAAAGCATAATGCAACATTTGAGGTATGAGGTTGAATTGCAGCAAAGTTTCGAAATTTCGAATGTAGTGTACTTGGATCAACTGGAGGAGCTTTCTTTGGCTGCTGATGGTTCTAACAGATTAACAGTTAGCACAGCCTTGGACAGTTTTGGACTGGTAACTTTTTTTAACCTTTTAGTTATTCAGTTTTTTACTATTTCAAGCATAAAAAGAGATACTATTTGTGGAACGTGAAATTTGCAAGAATAGATAGGCTCCATATATCATTATTATGTCTCCATACACTTTAGTGATTACACTTGATAATTGATATCACATCATTATGTCTCCCTAACATTTTTTGTCACGGGGTTCGGCTATATTTTTATGTTGGTTGTCGAAGACCTAACACAACCTTCCTCCTTTATCCGGGCTTGGTATCGGCTATGTACCGCAAGTGTAACATAGGCGGAGTTTTTTAAAATTGTAGTGAAACATTTAGCTAATATGTTGGTTTTAGTTTCAGGACACAATAGCAAGATTGCGCCTTCGAGCAGCTGGCGAGTGGCAGAAACAGAAATACAAAAATGAAGAGAAAGTCAACAGGGAATTTAATGAGAAAGCCGCGGCAACCATGAAGCATTTGAAAGACTACAAAGAAACATGTGAGATAAGTTACTATGATGCCTTCAAGGTGCACAAGGATGAAAGAGACTTCAAAGCAAATGTGAAGAGGCTTGAATTGGCAGGCGTGTGGGATCATATCATGGAGATGCTAAAAAAGTATGAACTCCCCGATGAGTTTGAAAGCAAAGCAGAATGGATTGAGCGCGGTACAATGTACCGCACTCTGGTGGAGCCTCTTGATGTTGCGAATTACTATCGCCATTTTAAGGACAAAGATGGAGGACCATACATGGACAAGGGAAGTAGGCCAAAGAGATATAGGTACTTACAAAGGTGGCTTGAGCATGCAGGGAGAATGAAGAGTGAAGATGATTACTCCGAGTCATGCTTTTGGGCTGAGTTGGAGGAAATATGGAAAGAAATTAATGACAACAATGGTTCATTTGAAGATGTTAAGGAAAGGGTTTTGAAACTTGAGACTCGCATAAAGGAATGGTTTGAGAAAGGGAAATTGGATAAAGATGTGTTATTCGAAGGTTCTACTTTGGTGAATTGGTGGAAAGCTTTGCCTCCTAATCATAAGAAAGAATCGCCCATTAGAAGTCTTGTTGAAATGTCTCAAGGAATAAACATGCAATAGAATGCCATTCTACTCTATAATAATCCATTGGGGGAGTGAAGGAGAAGATGTATTTGGATAGGGAAGGATGGCAATAGTTTCAAAGTTAGAACAATAATGTGCATATTGTCAATTACCTTTTACTAGAGAAGTATTAATATTATGAATTCAACTAGAGCTATTTTTTTAGCTAATATTAGATAATTTTTTTAGTTAATATTAACTAATTTTTTAATCTTAAACCTTAAATTCTCCAAAATAAATATTTAAAAAATAATTTTACAATAAAAAAATTGACTAATATTAACTACTTAAAAGTTAATTTCTTATATTTTTCTAACATTATACAAATAGTTGTTAATACTAACTATCCCCTCTAGTGATGAGTTGGAGTCAATGTTCTCCCTTCCTTGAAATCAATATTTTATTTTCCCTCGCATTTTCATAACACATATCATTCAGTCATTTATATTATTCATCATTTTTATATTAATCATTTGCACAATCCAACACAGCAGATCAATTTCACATTGCCAAATTCAATCAAGATAACGATAATTATTGTAAAAATAAGATCAATATGTAATGCAAAATTTAGTTTTACCTTTTGACCGGAAACATATGGTTCTTTACAGAAGGCTAAGAAAGACATGCTTTTTTTTTGCCATACTTGTAATAGCATGAACGAGTCATTAATCTCTCAACAGGTTTAGCATGATACTTTGACACAATAATTTGTAAAGATCTGCGAGGTATATGGATCCCCAAATATAATGAAATTCCTTAGGATGCAGGCACTTAAAATACATTGAAACACTGTTCTCGTAAGAATTTAGGATTTAAAATTTAGATTTTAAAATTTAAATAATATTGTATTTTTTATTTTTTGGAGCGTACTAACGTTTGTTAGTTAAAAAAAATTAAATATGAAAATAGGATGAGTGAAATATTTTAACATTGTAATTTTTTGTATTTTTTAAAATTATGAGAGGTACACAAATCGAAAGGTCGATGAATACCAAGAACACTTTGAAGATCATGATACACAAATCGAAAGGTCCGATTTATGTTTAAAAAATTTAAAAATTTTGGGTACACAAATCGGAGTTTTAATTTATATTTAAAAAATTAAAAAAATTTGAAGTACATAAATCCGACCGTCCGATTTGTGTATTCCAAATTTTTTTAATTGTTTAAACACAAATCAAAGGGTTCGAGTACAAAAATCATACGGTCTGATTTGTACTCCCTAAATTAAAACATCCCACATTCTAAAAAAATACTACAGTAAATCACAATTTTAAAAAATATAATTGTTAATCTAATATTAAAAATAAAGATATGACATTTGTCTAATTTATATATAATTTTTATTTTATAACTTTTGAATTTTAAATTATATATATATATTCATCTTAAACGTGACTAATTAGTAGTTTTGATTTTTTGGGTGACAAAGTCATCTCCAAGTTATTGGCAGTTTCCTTATAGCTTCCTCATTGCTTCCTTACAAATTATATAGTTTTCAAAATTGATGATTGGATGTAGAAATCATTATAGACCCCACAATCTACCACTCCGAAGTTTACACCAAAGTCTTCGTCAATTTGGCAATTTAAATCCCTCTCCATGGAAACTAACCAACCTTTTCCAAAACTTTAGAGTCTTCTCCAAACCAAAATAGCAACCTCACCGCAATTCAGTGTCTATAAAAGGTCATGAGCAAACTCTTTATGATTTCTGAAACCAACTAAACAAGCACACAACAAAAGCTTTGATTCACCATAAGTAGATATAGAATTAAACATGGCTGAAGGGTCTCTTTCAGACATGATAGGAGTGAAAGATGAGGTTGTCAAGAAAGCTTGTGCTGCGGCCGTTAAAGCTAACAAGTCACCAGAAAAACCTTTTGTTCTTGAGAAGATAAAGGTTTCTTCAGAAGCCGTTAATATTTTTGCTTTTCCGGCGTCATGGCGTGTCGCGGATTTGTATGTTTCCAATGGCAAACCATTTGGGGAAACCAAGATAAATGTTGAACAGTTTCCATCCCTTAGAAGCATTGGCAATGATGAAGCCGCTTTGGTCAATGAAGCCTCTTTAACAAGATTCCAATTGGTTATGAGCAATCACACACTCCAAAACGAGGTATGTAACTAACTCATAACATTGTTAACTAGCTGATTTTGTACTCTGTTATTTTGTTAAAATCCAACTGGTCCAACTAGAATACGGATATTTCTTTTTACCAAGAATCTAAGTAACATGAATTTTAAGTACATCCTTTTTTAGTATTGGTCAGAAATCACCGGTTTCCAAGTTTTTCCAAATCCTACATAATTGGCGGTTCTAAATGTTAGAATTTTAAGTGTGAGTACTTTAGTGTTATATAAATTAAATTTAGATTGAGTGAATAACATAATCTAAGATATTTTAGTAACC
This sequence comes from Arachis duranensis, assembly GCF_000817695.3. Lineage (NCBI taxonomy): Eukaryota > Viridiplantae > Streptophyta > Magnoliopsida > Fabales > Fabaceae > Arachis > Arachis duranensis. Next base: position 100,120,441 of record NC_029776.3, read on the forward strand.
AAGTTCAATCAAATTAGTCTAATAACTTTTTTTTGAAACACAAAGCTCAACACAACAAAAGTAAAGTAAAGAAACAAAACAAGAAACACAGACTATTACCAACTTCAAATAACTTGCTCACCCAGTATTTTTTTTATTTTCTAATTACCTATTTAAACCGTTAATTTAGATTTGTTTTGAGCCCAATGCAATTCTCCAATGACACAAACATGACTCACTTTTTCAGTTTTGTGTTGTTTTAGTTACCCTGTACTTTCTGGTCAATTAATTTCATTTGAGTAAGGTAATTAATGCATAAAGGAATATCTGTAGGTGAGTAAAGCAATCACAGAAGGGAAGCAAATAATATTTACAGGTCACTCCTCAGGTGCGTCAATGGCCAATCTTATAACATTTTGGACCTTGGAAGAGTACCTTAACCCAAACAAGAATCAACACTACAGGCCTCCAATCTGTATCACTTTTGGAGCTCCCTTAATTGGCAATCACATATTCTCTCATGCTACTAATAGAGAAAATTGGTCTCGCTATTTTGTACACTTTGTTATGAGATTTGACATGGTGCCGCGGATTTCGCTTGCACCTTTCACTTCTATTGAACGAATGTTTGGCACAATTCTTCAACTCTTTGCAACCAGCAGGCTTTCAGCGCTTGATCCGACAAGAGCCAGCGCGGCTTCTGAGTTCTACACCACCGTGATGAGGAATGCAGCGACTGTCACAAGCCATGCTGCTTGTATTTTAAAAGGCAGCACAAATTTGCTGCTTGAGACTGTGACCAATTTTGTTGACTTGAGCCCTTATAGGCCCTTTGGAACCTTCGTCTTCTGTGCAGGAAATGGACAGCTAACTGTGATAAGAAACGCTGACGCTGTTCTGCAAGTCTTGTTCCACGCTGCCCAAACGAGTGATTTGTCGCAAGTTTCGGAGGTTGCCAAGAGTAGCATACTGCAGCATCAAATTCAAAACTATGAAGCTGAATTGCAGGATAGCTTGATGATGCAGAATGTAGTGTGCTTAGATCAACTAGAGAGACTTCCTTTGTCTGCCGATGGTTCTAATTCTGATGTTGTGACAGCATTGGATGGCCTTGGAATGGTAATTTTTTAGTCTTTCCTTTTAGCCTTGTTCATTCATAAATAACACATCTTGGCTGTTTTTCACTCTACTGGGTTTTGTCCCACTAGGATTTCCTTTGAGGTGAGATAAGATTTGCATGCTAAGTCTCAGTTATTTGGTTATTTATTTCATTTATTTATTCAACCATGCTATGTGTACCAAAAATCAGTCATCCAAATAGAGTACATGCTAAAGTATAAAGTACACATTGAAAATGAGTTTATCAATACATGTATTTATACACAAATACATAGTGCTACTTTTTTATGTACACATAACATAGTTGTTATTTATTATGGTAAAGTTCTATGAATCAGCTAGTGTAGGAATTTTGTATAATCTTTGAGATATATATATATCAAGCATGAAATTGGCCTAAAAAATTTAGCTCAAATTTGTTGATATGTTGGCTCTAAATACAGAACCCAAAGGCTAGACTGTGCCTCCGAGCGGCCGGCGAGTTGCAAAAGCAAAAACGAAGGAATGAGAAGAAAATCAGCCGCGAGATAAACACGAAAGCTCTGCCAAGCATGAATGATTTGGAAGAATACAAAGCATCATGTGCGTTGAACAAGGGATACTTTGATGCCTTCAAGGTACAAAAGGAACCAAGAGACTTCCAAGCAAATGTGAAAAGGTTGGTGCTTGCAGGGGTGTGGGATGAGACCATTGAAATGCTGAAAAGGTATGAACTCCCGGATGACTTCGAAGGCAAGAAAGATTGGATTGACCTAGGAACGAGCTTTCGCCGCCTTGTGGAGCCGCTAGACATTGCCAACTATTATCGCCACCTCAAGAATGAAGATACAGGACCTTACATGATCAAGGCTAGGCCAAAAAGGTACAGGTACACTCAGAGGTGGCTGGAGCATGCTAACAGGACTCCGAAAGCTGTTATCACGGAATCCACCTTCTGGGCCGAGGTGGAAGAGCTTTGCAGCTGGACTAGCACCAATAAACCGTTTGAGGATGTTAAGGAGAGGGTTGTGCAACTAGAACAAAACATTAAAGGATGGATTCAGAAAGGGGAAATAACTAAGGATGTGTTACTAAGGGATCCTACCTTTGTGAACTTATGGGAGAATCTACCTAGGGAACACAAGGCAACAACATCATGCATTGCTAATATCATTGTGTGAGAAAAATTTAGTATTCAGCTTTATCTCAACAGCGAATAATGTTGTAAATCTAGGATGTGCCTATTGCTATGTTATGCAGTCATAGTAAATGCTTTGTCTAAAAGCAATAATTTTATATTTGATCTGATGCAACACAATGTACTCTCTTATAATAAGTCTTCTAAGTTTTCGTCCCGGAATGAGGCGTTGTATGAGCTAATTTGAAGGCGGAGACTAATGGATTGACTATGGACTTCGTCAAACATAGTTATCCCTGAGGTTTTTCTGTTTAAAAATAAGAATGCAGCATGCTTGATCATGTAACAATATATTGACTGATACAAGGTCTGTGGTTGTTGTTTGCAATTTTGAATTTATTATCATGAAAATGTGCATCAATGATTTCCTCATTTCAGAGTTTCATTTGTCATGATTTGTACAAAGTAGAAATGAGATTCTCACCAAAGATAAAATGAAGGAAATGTATGTAACAATTAAAACATGTGGAAGTAATACTTGCACCTGACCAGAACAAAGTCACCCACATTATGTTTATAGAAATTGATTCAAATGAGGCGTATAAAGGAAGAAAACACCGAGTTAGATACATTTTAATCTAATATTCAGGAATCATAGGCCATGTACAAGGAAAAGCATTCAGTTTTTTTTTTTTTTAGCTGGCTACTACCCATTTTTATTTACTTCATAATCATTCAATATGATATACATAATTAATATCATACAAATTGTTAAGGCCTTCTCTAGTTCATGACTTCTATTTCACATCTTTTAAAAGAAACGAGCAGAGTGAAAATTAGTTTAGAATATAATTAAAATAGAAATAATTCAGATTAAATAAATACTTTTAGCAGATTATACGCTAAAATTAAAGTAGTAACCATCCTGTTCTATATGAAAATGAAAGTGACATGGCCAAGGGCCTCTACTCTACATTTAAAAAAATGGAAACAGAAAATGAATTTTATAAAGCATTGACATGTTAAATATATATTAACTCATCATGGAAACCAGGTATCACCATGCTGTGCTCTTTCTTCGAAATTGTGGTTGTGTCTCTACCTTGCAATTTGCATAACTATTATATTGTTCTGTCATTGATTCTTCATTATTGTTGTTCTTATCTTGAAGGGCTCAAGAGGCCAAGATATATTACATGACAATAAAAAAATCTTATGCAATTAATTGCTGACGATGTTTGTTTGTTTACAAGAAGAACTAGGTGCGATCAGCAAAAAGTTAAATTAATTATATTATATATTATAGCAACAAATAAAAAAAGTACAAAAAAATATACAATTTTAATATAGATAATAATTATATTTAACTGTTATTTTTTAATTTAATGCAATAATAATATATATTAAATTTAATTAATTAAAAAGTTTAAAATTTTGTTTAATGATTGATCTTAAATGACATATATTAGTATTAATTTTTATATAATATAAATAGATGTCGCTTGTCTAAATGCTTAGTTAAGCAATAATATGACTTTACCTAATTCTATAAATAAACTTGATCAATACTCATGTTTAGTAATTTTTAATTATTATGAAGTGTAACTTGTTCCTGTCTAAGAAAATTTTACAATGTATGCACATAGACACAACTCAAAAGTAGGAGCCTTCTTTGAATATGCCATGTGCCGTAGTATATACTTTGCTGACCCTCCTTTGGCAGATCAAGGTGAAAAGTCACAAGGCTTAGGTCCTTTACTGTATCCATAAAAAACAAAAGAAAAAAAATGAGTCACAAACACTTGCATCACTATCATTTTCTTAATTATTACTCTCAAGAAGATAAGATTACAGGTGAAGAAACAAAATAGATATATAATCTTATAATCAGGGCTAGAGCTTAGTTTTGACCATCGGAGTTATGGTCCTCCTAAAGTTTAAATTAGGCTTATGGGATCAATGGTAGCACTTTCTTCCATTTCTGTTTACCAAAGAAGCTCTCTCTCACTCTACAATCAAAATATAACATTTTTTAATTCAATTTTATTGGTTTCTTTGTTTCCAAGTTACCACTTTTACTTTCACGTCTTGAATCTAATGAACAAAGTTAAAAAAGCTATACAGCAACATCTGAAGATTCAGAAGGACTTCATTTCTGAAATGCAGTCTAATTTCTTCTTTCATAAGGGTAGATGAATTGAATAGCCTCCATGCTACACATTTGAATGATTTGATAAAATAAATGGATTCAGCTTTCTATTCCAAATGGCTCACGAACTTTTCTTTGATAATATGGCAATATTACAAGTTTCCAGAAATCTAAGCTACCTACAGCTATATTTTTAATTAGTTTAATTTCCTTCAAAACTATTTATTTAAAAAAGCATAATGAAGTGTAATTAAGATATGAAAAAGGATTTTTTGCATTGGTTAGTGGTTTTAATTTTGCCCTGCTGCATTTAACAAGTGATTGAGTTCATTAAGAAATTAGTTTCTGTAAATTGAAGCCTTTGACAAACTAGCTGTTTATATATGTATTGCATGCATCAACCAAATCAGAAGAAGAATTAAGAATAAGAGATTAAGCTTAGCTTGGAGTTGTTCTTAATTCATAAAAGTCAATAATAAATGATATCAAAATGTCTAGTGCTGCGAGGAGCATACATCTTAGAAAAAAGTAATCACCTATGAAATTCTTAACTTTCCATTTGTCATGCTTTACACAAAGTAAAGATGACAATCATGTCTTAAATTACAACTAAGAAGTACATACAGAATTCACAAATTTATAAAACGAAAAAATGTCAAAGAATAAAAGCAATCAATAACACTAATAATTTGATGGGTTCAAAATTTGCAATAAGGATATAATCACATATCTCATTCGACTCGACATATAGATAGTCTCTTTTGTTTTGTGTTATTTTTTATATTTTTATTTTGATAATTTGCAATATCTCAAGTAATAGTGTAATACCAATGTGATTGTACTGATGTAAACAGTCCAACGTTCACACAGCGTCGTAACTCAAAACCCAGATCAATCAACCAATCACAAAGTAATTTACAACTTACTCTATTCTTACCAGAATAGAGAGAATTGAGAAAACTATTTCAAACAACACCAATCAAAATGCATATCAAATATAGTAATTTAAACTTAATCAAGGTCCTTCGAAGTCCAGAGTAATAAAACGTATTTACTATTCTATCCACTGAATCTCTCCTTCAATACCACCTTTCCCAACAAATCTGAAAACATGACAAAAATATTACTTAGAAGAGATACATAATATTTTGACTTTCATGTAACAATTCAAATTAGATGACATGAAATATGGCCTAGGCAATTTCAATGCATCTAACTGAGTAAGTGGATACTCCTAAAAAGACCAGGTCAGTTACCCGAAAGAAACAAAGATACAAATAATAAGAAGCTGTATTACATTGCATAATATAATTATTGAAGATGAAAGAGACATTTATACAAAAAATTTTGTTCAAAATTTAGAATATGACAATATAAAAAATGATTTATCAAAATCAGGAATAAGTAGATTTTGCACCATAATATCAATTTCTCCAAAAAAATGTCCTCGACAATTTCTCTTTCCGCGACTGGTGCAAACGTAGTGCAGTGGAAAATCTTCATTATCAGTTTATATTATCTGTAGTGATGCCATAGTTCCGATGACATTATTCACCAAAACACATTTTATTCTTTCAGGTGTTGGGTCGCTAGCTTATATTACCACATAGTGTAGGTGCTGACATGATATTCAAGAAACTCAAGCTATACACGTGGCACGGCTCAGAAACGCTTGAGTAATAACAATGTGCTGCCATCATTAGGTACAAATAAAAATTGCCTTCAATATGTGAAGGTATCCATCAAGATTCTTCCAAAGCAAGAAAACCTTCTTTGCTTAGAAGGATTGTCAAACGCTTTTTACGGTAACAGTGCATATTTAACTTTACGTCATCATTAACTTGAGGGAGAAATTTTAGAAATACTTGAGCAAATTTCTGGTCAGAGGTGTTGTCTTTTCTTAATTAAGTGGGACAAAGGCCTCAAGTAGACAAATTATACAATGAATCGGAGGAGAGAAACGCCCTCGAGTCATCACAAATCAAAACATAATAACGGAAGGTAAATCAAAATAAATATGAGTTATGCATATTTTCATCAAATTCTAGTTGGTTCGATTTCTAGATTTTGAGAACGAAACCTATTTTTTGTTGTGAGTACCAGTTCTCAAACATGCATTAAAGATTCTATTTTGAAACGAACAAAAAAAAAGAAAAATTCAAAATATAAAGTAAATCTAAATGACTTGAAATTGAAATTATAAGAAATAAAGTAAATGATTTTAAATTAAAAAAACCCCTATAAAATATCTCCAACATAGTAGAAGGACATGAATTCGAAAGGCAATACAAAAATTTAAAAGAACAAAAGAAAAATAGAAATATATTATATATCATTATTTAAATTACTATTTTAGTATTTTAATTTATAATTAAATATTTTGAAACTTAATTATATTTTACAATAACAAAATATAATTATAACAATAATTATGCTACGTATATATAAAATAATCACTTGTACAGAATAAATTTTGAAATAGAAAATACACATTAAAAATAAGTTAATATATGTATTTATACTCAAATTTATAGTAGATAATTTGATAGCTAATTTTTTTATGTAAACATAATATTTTTATTATAAAAATTATTATCATGTTATATATATTTCGCCCCCACTATCAAAATTTTTTGGATTTATCACTGTGTATAAGGGTTTGATTTTGATGATAAATTTAAAAGATAAAAAAATGAAGAAAAAGTAAAAAGGTATTAATGTCTGCTTAAAACATAAATTTAATAATCTCTTTAATTATTTTTAAACAAATTATTTTATCATAATTCTCATAAAACATAAAAAAAAAAACAAAATAGAAAAACAAATAAAAAATAAAAAATTTCAGCCACTCAAAATAAAAATTACAGGAAATAAACCTCCCATAGCCGGCTAATTTTTTTGCATATGACGTAAGGTTTAATGTAATGGCAGATTATGGAGTTTATAGGAATTTTACACCTATATGACAACGATCAGGTGACGGAGAAAAATCGAACGGTCCAATTTCTTACAGGTGGGAAGGGACACAAATTGAATCGTCCGATTTGTATATGGTGGATAATTGCGTGCACAGAAGTCGGAGGCTGAAAGTGATGGTGAGGTGAAGGTGGGATTTGAAAAAGAGGGACGAAAGTGAAATGAGGGGTTCAGCTTCAATTGGTGTATACAACATTCACTATCGGTCCCTGCATGTTCGACACGTGGTTTAGGAGCACAAATCGAACGATCCAATTTGTATACCTGCCCAACCAGTAATTAGACCGACCATCTGATTTTCTAATCTAACCGTCACACTTCCATTAAGTATCCCGCATCCTATAATGCGGTTATACACCATCACTCACCCAATATCAAAAATAAAAAAGTGCCCATAGCCATGTTAATATGGAGCGGCAAGAGAGCAGCTTTGAGGATAAACAGAGCCGTAAAAAGACAATAGCAGGAGGTTGGAGGCTTGGAGCTTCCTATATGCTAAAGGGGCAATGGTCTCTCCTAAATTAAAATTTTTATGCATAAAATTCTTTAATTTTAATATTTGTCCCATAATTTTTTCCTCTTCTAAAAAATTATGTTTCGTATATTGCCCCCTCAAAAAAATATCCTAACTCCATTCTTAGGAATGAACACGGAAGAGGCAGGCATAGACAAGCGGCATCATCGAAATAGCAAGGTAGAAGCAAGTACAGACAGCCCAGTGCAGTAGCACTGGAGAGGTAACAATAGTATAGACATGCGTAGGTAAACCATCACCACACCATGATTAGTATCTTTAGTTATTTTTACATTTCTTTTTAGTAGTCTTTTTATATTTAAATTAAAAGTTTTTATATTTCAATTAAAGTCTTCATAACTAATTTATATATGAATTAGTAATTTGATTATTTATTTTATTGATTAATGCATTGATACTTTTTTTAAGAATTGAATTTTATTCTTATTATTAATGATTAAAAATATTGAAAAATATTATAACGCTATCTTATATTTTTTTATTATCTTCAAAAATTTAATATCAAGATTAGCTTAAAACTCATTCTTATAATTTTTTAAATTGACTAAGGATAGCTTTTAAAAGGTTGTACGACTTTAGATCAGAATTGTGCTTAACCTCTTTTTTTATAATTAATTGACTAAAGAATTCGCAATTAAATAAAATAAAAAAAATTAAATTGTCAAGGGATTGTGGTTTAATTATATTTATATATGTTTTGTCGTGAAAATATCTTGCATGAATCAAAGTAAATAAACATAAACATTTCTTTTCTGAATATTAAACATCTCCGAAACCTTAACCTCTCCATTCATTGTTTATTTCTCTAATCATTCATAAGCATCCATTCACACTATACATTATTATTGTTATTATTTCAAGATCTCATCTACTACAAAGGTTTGTTGATCTAATTAGAGGTTTAATTAAAAGTTGCTTACTCAATTTTTTAATTCTCATGGAACAATATCTATTCACCGTGATATTATTTAGAACGATTTGATACATTTGTCAATTTAGTCCATCAAATTTTCGGCATATCACACCACAACAGCAAAATAAAAGTAGATGTAGGCAGTATGGTAGCAACACTGGAGAGGCTAAACCAAACATACTTTTCTAGTAAGTCTCTAGTTTAAGTTATTTCTTAAATTAGTCCTTGAAGTTACACTCGCGACTTAATTTAGCCCCTCAAAATTTTAATTTGGTTGCCAATTTTATATCTGTAACTCACGTTAGTCCTTGATCTTTTTTCCGTTAATAAAACATAATGACGTACTGAGATAGACTGATAACTGCTATAATAAACTTCTTAATGACTATCTAACGTGGCAATTGAAACTTTTTACCACAATTTACTCCTTACAAAACCTTTAAACCCTTTAAGTGAAATTAGTATTAGGGTTTAAATGCTTTAAGGGAACAAATTAAGGTAAAAAGTTTCAATTTTCACTTTAGATAGTCATTAGAAAGTCTAGTAGGATAGCTGTCAGTCTATCTTAGCACATCATTAACGGTTTTATGATAAAAACAAGTATATGTTTAGAGATGGGTTGGGTTCACGTCATTAATGTCGGTCTATCTTAGACGGCAGGAATATGCTCCTATGATTGGGTTCCGTGATGGGTTGGTCAAGCAAATTGATGAGGAATAGGCAGCAAGGTTAGAGATGATGCCATCGCCTGAGGAAATACGACAGGCAATCTAGGACTGTGAATCCAATAGGGCGCCGGGTTGTGATGGATATAATATGAACTTCATAAAGAAATATTAAGGTGAGATTGGCCAGGAGTTTACAGAAGCGGTGATGGATTTTTTCCAAAATGCGAGGTTACCAACTGACACTAATATAATATGGGCGGTGCTAGCTCCAAAATTTGTGGGAGCTAAGGAAATAAAAGACCTTCAGTCGATTAGTATGGTTGGTTGTGTGTATAAGGTGATATCGAAAGTTTTGGTGAGAAGAATGCGGGTAGTAATGCCAAGTTTAGTGGGAGAGACTTAGTCTGCATTTGTACAAGGCTACAAAATACATGATGGTGCACTTATTGCTTGTGAGACGGTCTAATGGCTGAAGTTGTGCAAAAAAAAGGTAGCAATTATTAAGTTAGACTTTCAGAAAGCGTAAGAAAGGGTGAGATGGAGCTTTGTGGATATCGTATTACAGAAGATGGGCTTTGATTTTTGATGGAGGACATGGGTAAAGAAATGTGTAACTACAGCGTCTATGTCGGTGTTGATTAATGGGTCACCATCCAAGCTGTTCAGAATGGAGAGAGGTCTTAGACAAGGAGACCCTCTCTCACCCTTTTTGTTTGTTCTTGTCGTTGACGTCTTGCATAGGATGGTAGGTAAGGTAGTGAGGAATGGACACATATCTCCACTGCTGGTTGGAAGGGGTAACATAGAGTTGTCACATCTCCAGTTCGCAGATGATACAATTTTATTTTGACCTCAGAAAACGGATACAGTCATGAATTATAAGAGGCTTCTGCGTTGTTTTGAGTATTAACTTTGATAAGTCAAATTTGATTTCGGTTAACTGTGAGCAGGATTGGGTGACGGATATGTGTAGTTTGTTGGGATGTGCAAAAGTTACTTTACTTGTCAGATACTTAAGTATTCCTCTAGGGACGAACCCTCGGTTGGCGAAGACTTGGAAACCAATTATAGATAAGGTGGAAGATAAGCTTAGCTTATGGAAAGCGAAGTCCCTCAACAAGGCTGGCAAGCTAGTTCTCACAAAACCTGTTCTTAATAACTTGCCGATTTACTACCTTAGCTTGTATAAGATGCCAAAGTCGGTAGCAGAAAAATTTATTGGGCTACAGAAAAAGTTCTTGTGAAGTAAAAAAGATGGAAACAGCGGTATACCACTAGTAAAATGGGAGATGGTGCAATCTCCGAAAAAGCTAGGGAGCTTGGGGGTGGGGGATGCGTTGATTAGAAATGTGTCGCTTCTGTTCAGGTGGTGGTGGCGCTTTTCGAATGAGTACTGCCCATTGTGGAAGAAGGTTGTATATTCTTGTTATCTGTTGAACCCGAATGTAATGTTATCAAACAGCCACTACCGACAAGAGGTAGTCCGTGGAAAGATATCTGCTAACTTAATATTCAGAATCAACAAGTGAGAGATGAGATTATCAGTAGTCTGCCTATGGAGGTGGAAAATGGTAGACTTGTTCGGTTCTGGGGGGGATGATTGGTTACAAGGTGGCAATTTGAAGGTAAGTTTTTCGAGGCTCTTCTCTGTTTCAAACCAACAAGGATTTGTTATAGGGACTGTGGTTTCTTGGATGAGTTAGAGTAGGTATGGAACTTCCAGTGGAGGAGAGATTTATTCCAATAGGAGTTAGAGCTTCTCAATCAACTCCATGACCGGTTAAGACTAGTTAGATTATTGACTAGTCGAGAGGATACATTTATATGGAAATTTGACTGGACAGGTATTTTTTCTACTAACAATTTTGTGCAGGTATTGCAGAAAGAGACTATCTCAGAAGACATCATAAATTACAGCTTCACTAGCACCATATGGAGAGGGTTGCTTCCTCCAAGAGTAGAACTTTTTGTATGGTTTGTTTTAGTAGGAAGGGTTAACACGAAAGAAAGATTGAGTAGGCTAAGGATTATTCATTAGAATGATAACATTTGCGTATTATGCAAAAAGGATGTAGAATTCGTGCATCACCTTTTTCTTGGTTATGAGTTTACGTGGCAGGTGTGGTGCGTTTAGTTGAGGTATGCTAATAGAGCTTGGATTATTTCGGGGGCTGTTAAAGAGTTTTTTGAGGGTTGGATTGGAGTATCTGGTTGTAGTTCTGAGCATAAGAAGTGGCTGGTAAGTTTCTTTGCGATTATTTGAAACATTTGGCTAGAAAGAAATAGCAGAGCTTTCCAGAAATCAAAGACGGGTGTTGTTGGAATTATAAATAGGTCGTTTTTGACCTACAAAGAATGATGTGGAGTTAATCCGTTTAGTTATTGATAGCTATGTCGTAGATGATAACGGATTATATCTTTTTATGTGATCATTGGCTTGTGCTTTAAGTTGTGTTTTGTACCTTTTTATGCTCCACATTATTGTATTGAGATTTCTTTGTTAAAACAAAAAAAAAAAAGTATAGAAACTAATGTGAGTTTTGATTGCTAAGTTAAGGGAATAAATTGAGTAAATCAAACTTTTAGGACCCAGTTTGAGACGCGATTTCTAATATGAGAAAGTCTTTGGAGCCAACAGTTTTATTAAAATATAACCAGCACTTAACTAGCAAAAAGAAAGTAAGCAATCCTATACTATTAGATATAATCTCATACTATTAAAAATACTAATAATAACTAATTGATGGCTACAAATTACAAAGCTTGCTTGCCCCTAACATTCCTTTTCTAAAATTGTTTCTTTCAAAAAAATGTTTTCTATAAGAATGTTTTAAAATACATTTTTTAATAGTATAAATTTATTGTCTTTTAATTTTTATATTGTTTTTATTTTATTATTAAATTATTATTATTGTTAAAGACACATGATACAATTTTTTTATTAATAAATACATAAAAACCTTGAATTTTGTTATTTTTATATAAGTTTTGTTCATTAATTT
>NC_029776.3:100133014-100186466 GCF_000817695.3 Arachis duranensis
ATTTTAGTTGAATTTAATTTATGAAAAAATTTAAATGTATAATATTATTTTTTTTATGTACATTAATATTTAAAAAATAAAATAATTCTTAACGGTCAATATTGTGAATCAAAATCTCGCTTTGTTGTTACAAGAGTAAACGACATGTCCTTCTCTTTCCATGGCATTTCCCACCAATAACTTATAACCGCTACCTCATAATCATCATCATCAATCATCTCTCTCTGACCCTCCATCCAACAAGAAAAGAACCCAAACCACTCACCGGCAAGCAAATGTCGCCGGAAACCCCAACTACGCCGCCACAGCATCACTAAATCCCCACACCCGCACCACCAGACACAATGCACCGCTCTAAACCAACCTCCAACCCCAACACCACACTGAAGCACAGGGTGCTGACATGCCTCACCAAGCTCTCCGACCGCGACACCCACTCCCTTGCCGTTACCGAGCTCCACGCCATCGTCCGTACGCTCGACCAACGCACCCTCCCTCTCTTCCTCTCCTGCATTCTTCACACAACCGACCCCACCGACACCACTCCACTCCGCAAGCAGTGCCTCCGACTCCTCACCACTCTCTCCGAATCCCACGGAAACGCCCTCTCCCCTTACCTCCCCAAGATTTTAACCAACCTCGTCCGCCGTTTCCGCGACCCGGACTCCTCCGTCCGAACTGCCTGTACGGATTCCGTTAGGTCCCTCTCCGTCCACGTCAGATGCCAATCGTTTTCCGTTTTCTTGAGACCGTTGTCGGAGGCGCTCTTCACCGAGCAGGAGCCCAACGCGCAGGCAGCTGCAGCGGCGTGTTTGTCGTCGGCAGTCGAGGCTTCGCCTGATCCGGACTCTGCCAGGCTCGCGAAGCTACTTCCGAGGCTCCAGAAGCTTCTCAAGTTGGACGGGTTTAAGGCAAAGGCCGCGGTGCTACAGCTTATCCGGAGCATTGTCGGTGCCGGGGGCGCTTCCGGCGCGGTGAGTGGGTTGGTGCCTTGCTTGTTGGAGGCGATCGGCAGTACGAACTGGGCAGCCAGGAAAGCCGCGGCGGAGGTGCTGGAGAAGCTGGCGGTGGTGGAGAGGAACTCTCTGTCTGAGTTTAAGGCGGGGTGCTTGAAAGTCATTGAGAATCGCCGGTTCGACAAGGTATCTTGTGTTTTGAAATTTTCTTTTTGTTACATGACGGCAAAGCAGAAACCTCATGAATGGTACCCAAACTCTTCGCCGCTAGATTTGAATTCTTGTTTTAACTGTTATGTTTGTTGTGCATTTGCAAATCATTTTATTTTATTATTGTTATTATTATTTTGCATTCTTAGGTGAAGTTAGTTAGGGAAGCTATGAATCGGACAATAGAGGCGTGGAAACAGGTTCCTGATGTCTCGGATGAATTCTCTCCCCCTCCTCACTCGCAGTATTCTTCAAAAGGTATTAGTTGATTTTTTCTTTTTCTTTTTCTTTTTACGTTTAAATTGTCGTTGGTTTTTGCTTGATTGGTTCTGCTACCAGAATGAATCTGTGTTGGATCCTTTTTGCATGAATAGAAATTTATGCATTGCATTGGAATGTGAAGTTTGGGAAATGAAAGGTTGGAGGATACATTCAATTTTATGTTGCTTGAAGTTTCTTCTCATATTTATTTGGATTTGGTTTCAGAGAATGTGAGCAGTGAGTGTTATCCTCAGGTGTCTCAGAATTCGTGTAGTCCTGGTTCAGTGATGACTAGGTTCAGGAGGATATCAGCGTCTGTTAGTAGATCAACTCCTCCAGATCGATCTTCTGCTATAAATGCTAAGAAGACAAGCACTTTAAGTAGCACCAAAAGAATGAGTTCAAGTGTTTCGCGTAAACTGAACAATAAGAATTGGGACGTTCAAGTTGTTGTCTCAAGTGATCCCTTCAATTCCAGGGTTGATCAGGGTGATCTTCAGCAAAGGGATGAAGTTGTGTTGGAAAGAAGCAGAAAGGATGAAAAGGGTAGATTTTTTAAGTCAGAAATTAGACGGGGCCTGTTTGAGAACAATTCGGATGACAAGAAGATGCATAAATACAGTGGGTCTAAAGCTGGATCTCGTGTGGTTCCATTTTCTGAAGATAGTCAAGATTCTGAAACTGGTGGTAATGTGACTAAAGATCTCCATAAGAGTGACAAACAGAATGAGGATTTATCATTGATCCGTAGCCAGTTACTTCAAATTGAGAAGCAACAGTCAAGCTTACTTGATCTTCTTCAGGTTTATTCCCATTTCCCAATGCTTAGAAAGTCTCTCCGAATTCTTTTTTAACTGTTTTTGTTTGCTCAATTTATGGTTGTAAATTTCTGGGAGGGAAAATTGCTTATGTTGATCTACCGCTATTTTAAGTTAATGGAGAATAAAGTGAATGAGGATATTAAATTAAAATTTAAAAATGTAAATGAGCTGTGACTGATATACCTGTCTGCTCATAAATTGTAGCAAAGTTACTTAGATTTATGACTGAATCAAAATACCAGTATCTTACTGAGGTTTACATTGGTCTCTGCCAGAGTAAATTTCAGCAACTTCCTTAGATTTGTGTGCAAACCAAGATTGGGACAACATGCTGCGATCTATACTTGTTGTGATATGGGGAAAATTTAATTTTTGTGAAGCTTTTAAAATGTTGATAAGTTATTGCATTTATATATAGATAAATCAACGTAAAAGTGTTAATGTTGTAAGTACGAGGAGTATATGAAATTAGTCTCACATTAAAGAAAATAAGAAAGAATGAAGAGTTTATAAGATGATAGTCTCATTAATTTATTATTTTAAAGTTTTGAGTTAGATGTGATGTCTTTTCATATTATATTTTTGTTTCTCTCCGAAATCTCCCAAGTAGTTGAGAGCTCTCCACAGTAGCCTGTCAACAAGACCATTGCATAATTAGTTTTTTTTTTTCCATACAAGATTTTAGGCTTGAATCTTGTGTAATGGCTGACTCTACTGGAACCAAATTAACGAGAGTCTTGTGCACTACAGATATTGGTTATTTAGTGTAAAGAAAAATATTTCTTATGTGCATGCTGGATGTCTACTAAAGCACTAATCCCTTTTATTTAAGCACATATATGACGACATCTTGGGTATCATGATACAGAATTTCATTGGGAGATCCGAGAGTGGAATGCGTTCTCTGGAGACTCGTGTGCAAGGCCTTGAGTTTGCGTTGGATGAGATCTCTTATGATTTGGCCGTATCAAGTGGAAGAATGTCTAAACCTGGTGCTCCTAGGTATGCATGTTGCTTGCTACCAGGTTCTGAAATTTTAAGCGCTAAGTTCTGGAAGAGAACACACAGCCGGTATTCGTCCTCCCAGTTATCTAGATCTGACGGCACCCAATTGTTTGCCGCCGTCCCCCACCGAGATGACATGAATGCTGAAACTGAGTTGAGAAGCCATAGACTCAGGCTTCATAGCGATGGAGGAAGCTTCATAACCAATCCTCTAGCAGAGATTAATACTAATTCCAAGAAGATATCTGGTTTTGCAAGAGCAGAGCCAAATTAACAAAACAGGCTTACTGTCTACATATACGAGTCTATCAGAAATTCATAAGAAAAGTTGTTGCTTTATTTTATACAATGTTCAACATATTGGAGTGTTATATTTTCATTTTGCCATTAAGGGTCTTACTTAAAAATACTCTATATTATTTGGTCTTGTGCACTTGTCAGTTGTCACTCGAAGAAGCTGGCTATCACATTCTTCTTCATCACAGTGCAGAGCTTCATTTGTTGTGTTACGATATTTGTTGGACACTACGGTAGACTATGGATAGAAGTGAATTAAGCCTTAAATATTAAATATTACTACATTCAATTAGAGGGAGGGCGTTGTATATAAGAGTGACACTGGACTCTACATTGAATGATTTTAAGTACTACATTGTTTTCTTTTTTTTCTTTTTTCTTTTTTTTTGACATTATTTAAATACTATATTTTTAGTTTTTTACCAAGTTATGCTGTAGCCTATAAGTTTTCATCATTGTTTGGATTGCTTGATTTGCTTCTATTCTACTCCTTCTATCCTCTTTTCATGTCTTCCTTTTTCAAAAGCTGTATTTTTACTTTCAGCAAGAAAGCCTAAGGTTGAGGCTTTATATAAAAAAAAGTACGGTTATCAGGATTCCAGCTCAAACGTAATGATTAACTAAAATGTGAAAGGAAGTAACTTAGCATAATGTTCTAGTTTGGATGTTTTATTTTTTAATTTTTTTTTGTTTACATAATTAAAATTAAAAAAATATATATATAGCATTCTAATTGTCCTAAGCAAGACTTCCTTACACTTCTATCCTCTATTAAAATTTAAACTTCTGTAAATCATGTTAGGTTGGATTATATGTTTTGACTAAAATCTGGTAACTTAAAAAATTATAAACAAATAGAAATTTCTAAATTTGTGCATAATTGTGGCGCTATTAGATTTTATGATGTTGCCAGTAGGCTACAACAATTAATGAATAGATAGATAATTACATAATAATAAAATGAGGTAGTATCCATTTAGTTCATGACATTTCAAAATGATCAACTAAGTCCACTTTTAAAAATAGGACTTCCATTGTTCTTTGGGCAAATTTTCTTCTCACAATTATTATCGAAGTAACACTATGGTAAAGAAGAAAATTTTGGTGAAAAATAAAAATTATTTTTTGTTAAATAAAAAGTTTACAAAAAAAATTACCGTGTGCAATGTATATTCTCTTTTTAAATGTAACTAGCAGCTCAATAAACACTAGATACCGTTTTTGTTTAGCAACTTTTTTATTGTTTTTAAAAAATTAATTTTTACAATTTATTTTACTTATAAATTTAATGATATAATTTAAAAGATAAGAATAAAAAATGTTTAATAATAAATATAAAAATTTTATAAGTTTTTTAACTTTTAGAATGTATAAAATTTATAAATTTAAATTAAATAAGATATTAAAAAAATTTGTGTAACAAAATTAACGTAAATATTTACAAAGTTATAAATTAACTATTTATAAATATTATTAAATTTATTTATTTATTTATTTAATAACATTTAATTTGAAGTACAGATAAAAATTTATATTTAAAATACTTTTTATCTTTATGCATCATTTTAATAGATAAAAAATATCTAAGTCACAATTTAATAGAGTACTATAAGACAGAAGGCTGATATTACTTTTCACATTAGATTGTTACTATATAAGTTTAGGTTTGTTTTATTGTGCATATTAATTAAATTATACTTTACTATTTCATTTTGTATGTTTTGAAATTATAAGATTATACGGTAACGATGACATTAATTTTTATAATCTTCTTATTATTTTATTTGTCATTTGAATATTCTCTATAAAAAAATAATTATTTAAAGTGAAACATTAAAATTTATTATTCTGATTTATTTTTTAATCTTCACTTTATATGATTCAAATTTAATAGTTGATAATAATAATTCTTTGTGATTAATTTAAACCACTCTCTCTTTCTCTCTGATATTAAATAAACTTAATTTTATTATTAAATTAATTTTTAAATTTAAATATTTTAACTTTTTCATAATAATATTTTTTAACTATCTAATACATAAAAGATCATATCTTTTTATTTATCCTAAAAATTAAAGTTAAATAATATTATTTCTTCTATAATAAGTATTTTTAAATTAGCTAATATATAAAAGATCACATTTGTTTATTTATCCTAAAAGTTAAAAAATAAATTTAAATGATATTCTTTTAACAAAATTAAAATAAAACACAATAAACATAAGGTTTAATTACTCTGTTGGTCTCTATAGTTTCGCGAAATTTTCAATTAGATCCCTATACTTTTTTTCTTTTAATTGGGTCCCTGCATCTATTTTTTTTTCAATTAGGTCCCTACTGTGACCAAACAGTTAAATTTAACGGAATATTCTGTTCCTAATTTAAAGATCTGTAACTTTATGTGAAATCCCTAATTCTCTTTCACTCACATTTATCTGAAATACCATTTTACCCTCCCACACTTAGCAACTGTTCGTTCTCTCTCTTCTCCCAAACTTAGAGAAGAAACCCGTTCACATTCACTGCTTGCCAACTCGCTCTGCTGCCAAGTTCAACTCCACCGGAATATTGCTGGAGGGTTTCGTGTCTCCGGCAGTACTGTCGTCGTCGTAGGCGTTGCTTCTACCTCCAAGTAAGACAACGCTCAACCTTTGAGTCATTGAAGGGTTTTTTTTTTCTCCTGAAAAAATTTGTCATATTGTTTATAAGAGCTTCCTTTTTCTTTCTGAAACTGTTTAAAGAGGGATTTATGGCATTAATTTTTTTGGTATGCAGTTATGGGTGATTCGGATTTCAGTATCGAAATCCATCATGGTGGCAAATTTGTTGACAGTGGACAACGAGTAGAGTATTTAGGAGGAATGGTTGTGGAGGATTTACATTTTGAGGTTGATAAATGGTCATTGCAAGAGATTGTCAGTCAGCTAAAGCAACAAGGGTATAAGAGTTTCGCCAGGGTCTGGTACAAGAAACCTGGGATGGATTTGAAATCAGGTCTTAGAGAGATGGTCGGATGGGGATGCGATGAGAATGGCTAAGTCATTGGTGTCAAGTTCCTGCAAACATTGCGAGGTATATGTTGTCGATGGAGTCAGAGAAAGTAACGGGATTGAAATCTCTTCAACTGATGCTGATTATGTGCCAGAGGGAGGTGAAGACAGTGCTGATGATGATGGGTTGCTAGAGGTTGAAGTGGATGCTGAGTCAGAGCCTTCTACTGAAGAAGAGGTATTTGATGACAGTGCTAATGATGGTGACCATGAGGATCACTTTGGGTTTGAGGTGGAGGATAATGATCCACCATCAAATGCATTTGGGGGATTTACTGGCCCACTAAATAATGAGGAAATTGCAGCAGCAGCTGGAACAGCTGAAGGTGATGAAGGTTTAAGGGAGGGTGATGAGCAGGTTGGGGGCATATCTGATGGATATGAGACTGATGACATAGACAGTTATGAAGGGGACTCAGATGATATGATAAAAAAAAGAAGTTCTCTAAATACAATGAGGCAGAGATGAACAGAGAGTATGAATTTCAGGTGGAGCTGGAATTTAAATCACTTAGTCAATTCAAAGAGGCTGTTAAGGAGCATGCCCTATTGAATGGTAGGGACATTAGGTTTCGAAAAAATGATAAGGTGAGGTGTAGAGTTGTTTGCAAAGAAAGAAAGGGAAAGTGCAAGTGGGTTTGTTTTGAGAGTAAGGTCGGGGGTTCTGACTATTTCTGGATCAAGACTTTGAATGGAAAGCATACATGTGGAAGGATTTATAGTGGAAGACTTGCATCAAGTAGTTAGATCTCAAAGAAGATTGCAAACAACATCAGTATAGGGGAGAAGATGAAGCTTGCGACAGTTATTCAGACTATCCAAGACAAATACATGGCCAATATCAGTGTTGGTAAGGCTTACTGGGCAAGGAGGAAGGCAAGAGAAGAGGTACATGGGCGGGCAATCCAACAGTATGCTAAACTAAGGGATTACTGTACAGAGATACTTAGGGCAAATCCAGAATCTAGTCTTAGCATATTGGTTGATAGGCCTTCTATTAAGCACCAGCCTCGATTTATGAGAATGTACATGTGCCTTGATGCAGTCAAGAAAGGCTTCTTGGCGGGGTGTAGACCTATTATTGGCGTGGATGGATGTCACTTGAAGGGCGACCATGGACAGCAGCTGCTAGTTGCTGTTGGCAGAGATCCAAATGACAATTACTTTCCTATTGTCGTAGCTGTAGTAGAGGCGGAGACTAAGGACAGTTGGGGGTGGTTCTTGGAGCTGCTGTTAAATGATATTGGAGAATCAAGAAAGTAGATTTTTATGAGTGACTAACAAAAGGTATCACCTAATTTTTTTGCAACTTATTTGATTTGAATATAAATCTGCTATGTATATGATGTATATGATGATATATGAAACTGGAGACTTGTGAATATAAATCTGATTTGTAAATGTAAATCTGAAATGTATATGATCATATATGTAATGGCTAAGCTTGTGAACATAAATCTACTATGTTAGTGATGCTATGTTTAGATGCAATGGCTAAGCTTTTGAATATAAATCTAAAATGTATATGATCATATATGTAATGGCTAAGCTTGTGAACATAAATCTGCTATGTTAGTGATGCTATGTTTAGATGCAATGGCTAAGCTTTTGAACATTAATCTTCAAAATTTGATATGTTAGTGAACATTAATCTGATATGTTTAGATGCTATATTAATCTGTTACATGGGTATATTGTCTTCTGCACTGAAATAATAAATCAGGGGCTGATGCATATTTTTCAAGAGGCATTGTCAACACTGGAGCATAGACTTTGTTTGAGGCATTTAATGCCAACTGTAAAAAAGCATATGGGGGTGGTACTGTACTAAGAGACCTAATTCTATCTATTGCCAAAGCTACCTATGTGAAAGAGTGGGAAAAAAGGATGAATCAACTAAAGGAGATCAACAGAGACGGTTATAACAAGTTGTTTGCTTTGGATTCAAAATTATGGACAAAGAGTCACTTCACATTTCTGGCCAAGAGTGACATGCTGATTAATAACATCTTGAAAGAAGAATCCTAGAGGCAAGAGACAAGTCAATTATAACTATGTTTAAAAACTGTTCTTATGTATGAAAATATTACGATTTATTATATTGTATATTATCTTTGTACTACAGAATAAAAGGTATAATTTTATATCTTCTTTTTGTTTTTTATTTTTCTCTTTCAATAGTTATTCATTAATAAATATTAAATTAACGATTTTATTTACTATATTTCAATATAAAATATTTATCCTCAATAAGTTATTTAAATTCAAACATATTCTCTTAAACTACTTCTTAATCAGATGGTTGAAATCATTTAAACTCAAAAATTTTAAATCCTAAAGTTTGCATGGTAAAAAAATATAATAAAATAAAATAGTTTAAAAAATAGAAGATATATAAAAAAATACTATTATATGGCCCATGAAGCAGAAGAAGAAAGATAAAAAGGTAATCATTAAGGTTGAAACAATATTGGGTTATAGGTTATTTAAAAAATGTGAGTTCTATGGTGCCTTTTATTATGGTATCTAAATTACTTAATTTAATTTTAAAGGTAAAAAAAATATTTAAAACAAAAAGTAAAATATTTAAAATTTATTAAATATTATCTATTTACCTTTTTTAGTAAGTTAGGTATAATCTCAAAGGCATCATAACATTCACCTTTAAAAAATTAATCTAACAAATATTCTTATCTTGTCACATTTTTGCTGTTAGATGTCAATCTAATAATTAGTAAAAATTAATATTATTCAATATAAAAAAATTAAAAATAACAAAATAACAAAATATTTTTGATTCCTTTTCACTTTATCTTTAGTAAATGCAGACTTTCTTACATCTTTTATATATCATATATCAAACGAATAATATTAAATTAATTAATTTTTTTGTAGTATAATTTATTTATTTTAATTTAGTTATAAACAAATTTTCATGTATTTAAATATCAAGTTTAGCACTTTATATTTTTAACAGATTATTAGTAGGTGTAGATTTTCTTGCATCTTTCATCTGTCAATTAAATAATCGGTGCCATATACCAAATAAATGACATTAGAGAAGATAAAATAAATATTTTTTTTGTAATACAATTCATTTATTTTAGTTTGAGTTAAAAATAAAATTATTAATAGGTATAAATATATTTTAAAAAAATACAAAATATATAAAATAAGTTTTTTTTTTATAAATTAAATTGATGAGAGAAAAAGATAGAGTGCTACCTTTGTACATGAAAAGTTGAAGACAAATTAAAAAAAGTAAAAGAACGATGAAAATATGATTGTGTAAGTAAATTAAAGAGAAAAAATATTGGTAAAAATTATACGTAAATGTAGTAACTACAACAAAACTAATAAAATTTATAACCATGGAGGCGATGCAATCGAAAGTGTTGAAGGTAAAAAAAGAATGGTAGCAAAAGAAATATAGCAAGTGCATCGAACGGTTAAAAGAAAAGTAGCGAGAATGTATAAAATTATAAAAAAAATAAAATAAAAAGATATATTCTTTATGATTAAAAAAAAAACTCTAATTAGAATGAGACTAAACTGCTAGTCAAGCCATCAGAGTATAGATATACTCAGAACAACACGATATATGATGTAATTTTTTAGGGTAATGGATATGGAATAGTTAAATTGGAGTATTTCAATAAAGAGAAATAGAAAAAATTCAATTAATATATGCTAGATAGACATTATTGAATAGCACCCTTTGATGAGACTATGAACAAGAGGCTTCCAGAAAACTATTTTTTGAATTATATGAAGCCAGTAAACAAACGTCGAAGTCCTCCGGTAAAATAAGAACAACCCTGACAATCAAAGTCCTTTTTTTACCATTAGCAAGAATTTATTTGATTTGCATATCCCATAATCGAAATCATCCCTCATATAATTTTTTATTTAGAATCATCTTTAACGTTGCATTTTATTTTAAAATCGTCTTTTCTGATAAAATTTTTTATAAATGATAAAAATACACTTTTTTTTCTACCATTTCATTCTTCTTGTTCTTCTTCTTCTTCCAGGAGAACAAATTCTCTTGTTCTTCTTCTTTCAGAAAAACATTCTTCTTCCAGTAATAAAACTCAAAATTTCAAAATTTAAAATACAATTAACAAAATCCAATTACAAGAGTTAAAAATACTCAAATTCATCTTCAATTATAAAAATAAAAAATCTATAAATTTAATTACAGAAGGAAGAAGGTAACCTCATCCCCATCTCCGATGACAAGTACGCTCATGAATTGTAGTTACAAGAGGCTATCATGTCCTCCTTCATCGCTTCTCAAAGCACCATCGAAGACTCATTATCATCAAAAACCATTCTTTACCTTCCATCTTCATCAACACCTTTGTCATCATGACCAGTCTTTGTTGTCCCCAAAATCGAGTACATAGAACTTCTGTATGACGACAAAATGCTCATCGTATGTGAGATTTGTGCAGAAACCAAATATAAGAACAAGACCAAAAATTTAATTACCAAAAAATCAAATACAATAACAACACCAAAAATTAGGAAGAAACAATAAATCCAAAAACAAAAAAAAAGCAACAGCAATCCAGAAATTAGAATAAGAACAAAACCAACAATAAAAATTAGGGAACTAAGGATTATGATGAACAAATCCATTATTTAAATCCAAATTCAACAAATCAACACATAACAACGATAAAATCAGAAAATAACAAATAAAAATCAGATTAGAAGTAGAAGCCGAAGCATACCCAGAAGATACAAAAGTATAAGCACTCAAGCAGAAGCAGAAAGCAAAAGACGAAGCAGAAGATGCAGAAGCAGAAGCACTCAAGAAGACCCAGAAGAAGCAGAAGACGAAGCAGAAAATGAAGCAGAAATAGAGGCCAAAGTAAGAAGTAGAAATGGCGAGGTGGTGAGGAGTAGTGGTGCAGAAGCAGAAGCTCTCTCCCTGGCTCGCGACGGCAACGGCAGCTCCA
Source organism: Arachis duranensis (assembly GCF_000817695.3). Classification (NCBI taxonomy): domain Eukaryota; kingdom Viridiplantae; phylum Streptophyta; class Magnoliopsida; order Fabales; family Fabaceae; genus Arachis; species Arachis duranensis. Next base: position 100,144,582 of record NC_029776.3, read on the forward strand.
TGCTTCGCTGGCGCCGTCCTCTCACCCCCCTTCCCCTTTCCCCTCTCCCTTTTCCCTTTTCCTTCCCTCCCCTCGTGTCTTTTCTTTTTTTATTTTTATATTTTTTATTTAAAATAACGATTTATAAAAAAGGGTATTTTCATCATTTATAAAAAATTTATTAGAAATGATGATTTTAAAATGAAATGTAACATTAAGGACAATTCTAAATAAAAAATTACATTAAGGACTGTTTCAATTCTAACTCTCAACGTTAGGGACCAAAACAATACTTATCCCTAAAGATTAACATAAAATTAAACAAAACATAATTTAAATGAATATTTCAAAACATAATTTTCATCGTCTCCTCAGTAGCCACAATCGCACCCTTTGCATCAGCAAGTAACTCCGTCTTCTCCTTCTTTAAGGCAGCAACCTCGGCCCTCAGAATCTCCGATTCACCGAGAAGCACGGCCGGTTGGGAACTCGCATCAGAAGCCTGCTGACGCTCCTCTGCCAATTGGGAAAGAAGTGAAGTCTCAACCTCGGAAAGTCGGAGAATTTCCGCCCCGGCTTCCTCAGAGGACTTCACTGCCTTCTCCTTCGCAGCCTCGGTGGCCTCAAGCTTCTCCTTCAGCTTAGCCACCTCAGCCTAGGAATGGCGAAGTTTCTTATCCAACAAACCGACCTGAGCCATCACGGGCTCAGCCTTTCGAACAACAACAGCGGAACGAAGGAGGGCACGATACACAGGCCTGGAATGAAACATCGCAGCCATCAAAAAACGGCTCTGTGCCAGGCATCAGGTGTTGATCAATGAAACCCGAAGCATCGAAACGTCGGTCCATCACACTAGGCACGACACCCTCCTCCTCAAAAGTCTCGCTGCTCGGTTCCTCGGGCCTCTTCCTCTTCCGGGAAGCCTCAGCAGCCGTGACCACAACGACCTCAGGCGAGTTCGCAGGACCCGGCGAAACCTGGGCATCGGCCTGCACACCCGAAGAAACTACCTCCTGAGAAACAGCCTGAGAATCCACAGCAGGATTAGAGACAGGAGTAGCCGGAGACGACGACCCCTCCTCCCGGCCCATCGCCGCCTTCAGCCTTGCCAACGAAGTCAAACCACCAGCCATCTCAACTGAAAAAAGAAGAAAAAATCCCAAGTTACAAAAACGGGAAAACAAATTTAAAAAGCCAAGAAAGGGACAGACACACACCAATGTACGTCCGACAAGCCTCAGGGTCCCCCATAACGTCCCGAGGATTTAACGGACGCTCACCAAACAAATGCCACAGGACACTAGCAATATCCTTATCCACGGCAGATAAACCATCATAAGTAACCTTGGTCAAGACCGACAGCCCGGCGCCGAAATTCCAATAGGTCAGAAACCGGCGCTCACCCTCCGGCGTCAGCCAAAACGGGTGATGCCCTTGAGCAGGACGCACCTTAAAATACTCCCTCCTAAAACCATGAAAACCGGCACCGAAGTTCCAGTATGTCGGGAACCGGCGCTCGCCCTCCAACGTCAACCAAAATGGACGATGCCTCTGGACAGGGCGCACTTTAAAATACTCCCTCTTGAAACCGTGAAAGGAATCCTCAAACAACCCAAAAATACGGCGATGAGGCTGAGCACGGAATGACATATACCCCTTCTTATGCTTCCCTTCCTTAGTCGGAAGAGTGCATAAGAAAAGGAAGAGAAATACAGGAACAGACGTCGGAAGATCGAGATACTGGCAAACCAATTCAAAAGACTGCACGGCAGCCCAACTATTCGGGTGAAGTTGAGACGGTGCCACGGAACACCGACTCAACAACTCTTGCACAAACGGCAAAAAAGGAAGCCGCACGCCGAGCCGGGTAAACATTGATTCGTAAACCCACATCCAATCCGGAATGGTGGGCGAATCAAGGTTCAAATAGCAAACGCGCTCATCGGCATCCGGAAGGGCAAGCTCATACTGCCGCTCCATATCACCGCCACCACAAATCGCCCCCTGGTCACGGAGGCGTTGAAGATCGGCTTCCGTCATCCGTGATGGAACGCCCCACACGTCACTAGTCACCCAAGTGTAGCGAGCGGGGACGCCCCTGGAGGGAGCTATGGGAGCACCAACACCCTCATTTCTCCGCCGATGCATACCTAAAACAGGGAGGAGCACCACCGTCAGCCCACTAACCCTATGTAGAAGTGAGAACAGAAACCTACCACTACTACCAAGTCTAACACGGTGGTGCACCGCCACTACTAACCAAACACAACGATACTCAGCCCCCTCAAAACTCAAATACCACCGCCCAAAACACAATGCAGCAAGGAAATGACAAAGCAATACACAGCAAATGCAAGAATGACAGGAATACCACAAAACAAAAAAGATAAGAAAAGCAACGTGTGCCAACCTGATAATGAAGAAGATGACCCCGGAAAAGCTTGAGAAGCAGGAGCAGCAAGCAAACACCAAGAGAACAATATCACAGAAAGGAGAGGAGATTTTTTTTCAGAAACGGAAAAAGAAAAATAAGCGAGGGAACTCAAGTAAAGGCCAAAACGGTTACAAAAGAAGAGGGCGAAAAGACACAATTGGGCCCAAGCAAGGTTAGGCTAATAGGGGCAAAAGAGAAAAACGTCTCCTCACATTAAATGCTCCCTCGAAAAAAGAAGCTAATAAATGCACGCCTCAAAGAACGCAACGGACGGAGTAGACTCGGAAAAGACGCGCCAGACCAAAATGGTCAGACGAGCCCTCGAGCAAAGCCGAGGCCGAGACACCGATCTCACTCCAAATAACCAAACGAACGCTCGAGAAAACTAAAGACCTGGCCCACGGTCAACGCCACACCTCCCAGCGAAAGACCGACCTCGCTCGCTCTCCCGCTGCGGGGGCAACTGTTACAGATCCGTCCCACGGATCCCGGATCCAAGGTTAGGCTCAAACCCGGTACCACGGTCTAACCCGTTTCTCTCCTAGAAGGCCCAAAAACCGGCCTTCTAGAACTCCTAACCGACTTTCGAATTCAAACATCTCCCTTATCTTAGCCAAATAAAGATAAGATAAGATAAGATACTCACGAACGCCTATAAATTGAGGACCCCAGTCCCTTCAGGTATTCATTCATTCCTCACACCTTATACCTCTCAGATCCATTCTGACTTGAGCGTTGAAGTGTCTTTGTAGGTACCTCCCCCCATTACTCCAATCAAGCGATCCGGCATCCGCCTCAACCCGCAAATCCCCAATCCATCTCTCAACCTGTACCAGAGACATCTTGTACATTTATCAAAGAAATTCTCTTATTATCATAGTATTGATGTAAGTAATAAATAACATCAATACTGGATAATTGACCTGAACACTTTAATTTTAATTGTATTCATATGATATATGAGATTTGGTTAGATGACTTAATTGGTGTCTATTAATTTTGATTATCTCTTAAAAAAATATGACGTGACAATTAAATTGGTCCATCAATTTTTAAACTGGTGAAGTTAGTTAAAATGGCTCAACTTTTAATACGTTATAATCATACTAAAAGTAAAGCATATTAATTTAATTTTTTTATTATCTATTTAATATTGAACATTTACGTATTAATTTGTTAATAACTTTTTAAAAAAGTTAAAATTTTTCTATCAAGAACAAATAATACATATTCACGTACTTAATATTAATAATACATTATAATTATAATATTATATATAAATCCAGTTACAAAACCTATCTTTTTAAATAAAACTTCAACTAACAAGGAGAAAGAAAAATAAATTATAACAACTCAACTTGCAAACAAATTCTTTTATTCTTCTGCAGCTTTACAATAAGCCTTTGTACCTGTAGTTGAAAAGAATGGAAAGAAGAGCTAAAAATTGGACAAATCAAAATATGTCATTCGATATTTTTTTATTACAATTAAAATAAATTTTTTCTTCTAAAATTAACAAATTCTCACTCTTATTCTTCATCTTTATCTTTCTCTCCATTTTCTCTCATTCTCGATTTGTTTTACTTTTCCGTTCTACAGAAAATAAAATTAACAAAATAATATAATTCAAACAAAAAATATTATTATTATATACATATTTTTTTTAGATTTTTATTTTGTTTTAAATTTTTATCGTTTATTTTTTTAATTTATATTTTTATTTCTCTTATTTTAAATATTTATTATATATGATTTAGAGAGAATACTAATGTAATAATTAAAAGTTAGAACAAAAATTTAATTGTTAAAAAATTAATTTTAAATTAATTTTATAACTATCAATATAATAAGTATAAAAATTAATTATTTTTATTTGTGCAAAAAATTTAATACTTAATTAAATATAAAAGTATATACGTTAAATTATTTCAAATTTTAGATAATAAATATTAAAATTAATTATTAATAAGAAATTAAATTTTTTTATATAAGAAAATGGATATCACTTGCCACCCATTTTAGACTTTTTTTTTTTTGGACCAACAAAAGTAGGAGTTTAGGCTAACACATTTTGAATTCTATAAAATTAACACATTTACCCAGTTCAATTAACCATTTACTTACAGTTTAATAGGGTCATAAGTACGGTCAATAAAACAACACTTCTCCAAATGTCAAATTCTCATAAAAATCACGCATTAGGCATCATAGCCACCACATTGAACTGGCCACAGCAGACAGCACCTTCATGTAAAGCCTTACAATAATTAGAAGTATCTAAATCTGAACCATCTATTATCAAGACTAACCACATCATATCAAGAGTAGTAATGTCTCACAATCAAAATGGATAGGTTGAAACTTGAGAAAACAAACTTAACCTGATATAAACCAAATTGAAGCTAGTTTTTATAAATATCCTTATCATGTTACTTTACAACACCAAATTAATAATTAATAGCTCACAACTAAAAACACTTACCAGTCCAATGTCTAATAAATTTTAAATTACATCAAAACCTAAATAAAGAACCCTCTTAGAGAGGAAATGAAGTTTCTGAAAAAAAATATCACTATTAAAATTTCAGTATGCTCAAAGAATGAAGAACAATTAAAATTTAGAAGGTAACATCAAATTATGGCATATGAAACAGATTTTAATTAAACAAAATATACAACAACAAAGCCTTGTCCTACTAGGTGGGGTCGGCTACATGAATCAAACAATGCCATTGTGCTCTATCATGTATCATGTCTACAGAGACACCATTTACATGTAGATCTCGTTTGACCACTTTATGGATGGTCTTCTTAGGTTTTCCTCTGCCTTTCGCCATTTGTCCATCTTCCATCTCATCCACCCTCCTTATTGGGTGTTCTATCGGTCTTCTTCTCACATGTCCAAACCACCTAAGACGCGATTCAACCATCTTTTTCATAATGGGTACTACTCTAATTCTCTCCCTTATATCTTCGTTCCTTATTTTATCCAATCGCGTATGACCACTCATCCATCTCAACATATTCATCTCTGCCACACTCAGCTTATGTTCGTGCTCCCTTTTGGCTGCCTAACACTCCGTACCATAAAGCATAGCCGGTCTTATAGCGGTGCAATAGAATTTACCTTTAAATTTTAAAGGCACTTTTTTGTCGCATATAAAATCAGATGCACTCTGCCATTTTGACCAACCTGCTTGGATTCTATGATTTACATCCTGTTCAATCTCTCCATTATCCTGTATGATGCACCCAAAATACTTAAAATTTTTAACTTTTTGTAGGATGTTTTCTCCAATTTTCACCTCTATATTAGGGTGTTCCCTTCTCAGACTGAACTTATATTCCATATATTCTGTCTTGCTACGGCTTATGCACAAACCATACACTTCTAGAGCTTCTCTCCATAAGTCAAACTTCTTATTTAGATCTTCCTTTAACTCTCCTATAAGGACGAGATCATTGGCAAAAAGCATGCACCATGGCACAGGCTCTTGGATGTGCTCTGTGAGTACTTCCAAGACTAATGTGAAAAGATATGGACTTAAGGATGATCCCTGATGTAATCCTATACCAATAGAAAATTTCTTTGTCACACCACCTTGAGTCTTCACACTAGTTGTGGCCCATCATACATGTCTTTGATTGCACGAATATATGCGATCCCTACTCTCCTCTTTTCTAAAACCTTCCATAAGACCCCCTTGGCACCCTATCATACGCTTTTTGCAAATCAATAAACACCATATGTAGATCCCTTTTATTACTACGATACCTCTCCATCATCATTCTTAATGAAAATGGAAATGGAAAAGACTCATACAAAACTTATACAACAAAAATAGCAGGAGAAATAAAAAATGCAGGGTCCTTTGTCTGCTTAGTTAGTCAAACATGGACTTGGCGCGCTCTACCACTGAGCTAATAGCCCGTCGTGTGGGCCTCCCGCTGAGGCCCGATGCCAAAAGCGAGAAAAACCCCATCCCTCTCTTTCTTTCTTTTTTTTCGCCTTAGGTATATCGCTTCAGTAATAGATCTGCCTGACATAAATTCAAATTAGTTCTTTGTTACTTGTGTCTCTTTTCTCAACCTCCGTTCTATCACATTTTCCCATAACTTCATGGTATGACTCATGAGCTTGATCCCTCTATAGTTTTTCGCAATTTTGTATATCCCCTTATTCTTATAAATAGGTACTAAGGTGCTCTTTCTCCACTCATCAGGCATCTTCTTTGACCTTAAAATCTCATTAAAAAGCTTGGTTAACTAGTTGATGCCTTTTTCTCTAAGGCCCTTCCAAACTTCAATTGGGATATTATCAGGTCCTACTGCCCTGCTATTTTTCATTTGCTTTAGAGCCTCTTTTACCTCGAAGTCTCAAAACCTTCGATAGTTGTCAAAGTTTTGATCTTCTTCCTTATGCAAAATCGACCAAGGCTCGAAAAAGTCTTATGTCCCTCATTAAATAACTCGTAGAAGTAGCTCTTCCACCTTTCATTAATCTTCTCCTCTTGAGCCAACACTTCTCCATCCTTATCCTTTATGCTCTTAACCTGATCCAAATCTCTCGTTCTTCTTTCACGGCTCTTTGTGATTCTATATATACCTTTTTCTCCATCTTTCGTGCCCAAAGACTGGTATAGACCCTCATATGCTCTTGTTCTTGCTTCACTTACAGCCATTTTTGTCTCTTTCTTGGCCGCCTTAAATTTTTCCCAATTATCTACGTTGCGGCATAAAGACTACTATTTAAAGCACTCCCTTTTTATCTTTATATTTTCTTGTATACTAGCATTCTACCACCAGGACTCCTTGTCTCTTGGTCCTATTCCTTTAGATTCACCAAAGCTTTCTTTTGCTGTTATTCTAATAACTTCTGCCATCTCCCTCCACATCTCTTCCGCGCTTCCATTCTCATCCCACTTTGCCTCTTCTCATATCCGTCTTAGGAAGCTTCTTTATTCCTCACCTTTCATTCGCCACCACCTCGTCCTTGGGTTCTTCGTATGATATCTTTTCCTCAACTTTTGCTCAACGCAAAAATCCATGACGAGCACCCTATGTTGTGTTGTCAAACTCTCTCCCGAGATAATTTTATAATTAATGCAAAATTTCCAGTTGACTCTCCTCAACAAGAAGAAGTTGATTTGAGAGCTTGTCATGCCACTTTTATAGGTTATAAGATGTTCGTCTCTCTTTTTAAAACATGTATTTGCGATGAGAAGATCAAAGGTTGAGGAAAAGTCCAAAATAGTTTTACCCTTGGCATTAATCACCTCGAAACCATGGCCTCCATGAATACTCCCATACGTAATCACTTCTCTCTCAACATGGTCATTTAAATCTCCTCCTAAGAAAATCTTATCTCCCGAATGTATGTCTTGAACCAAACTCTTTAGATCCTCTCAAAACCTTATTTTGTGTTGTTCGTCCGAACCCACTTGCGGTACATAGGCGCTAATCACATGAAAAATACCTCCCTCCACCACAAGTTTGATAGAGATGATCCGATCTCCTACCATCTTGACATCTATTACGTCCTTCTTCCACTGCTTATCCACAATAATTCCAACCCCGTTCCTATTCTTCACCTTTCTTGTATACCAAAGTTTGAAACCAGAAGTATCCAACTCCTTAGCCTTCGCACCAACCCATTTTGTTTCTTGTAGGCACATAATGTTAATCTTCCTTCTAGTCATGGTGTCCACCACCTCCATGGACTTTTCTGTTAGAGTGCCTATGTTCCATGTCCCAAATCTCAACCTTCTGTTGTTCCGATCTTTACCTTTTACTTTATGAACTAGCTTATTTACCCTCATCCGTTCACGAAAATGTGAGAACCCTTGCTCATTTAACACTACATTTGAGCACTGATACAGCGGCTCTTGCTCATTTGACACTATACTCGAGCCATACTGCGCGTTACTTTCGGGCAACGACCTAGCTTTAGCGTAATAATGTCTTTGATTCGTGTTATGGGGATTCGACTATATTTTTATGTTGGTTGTCGAAGACCTAACACAACCCTCCTCCTTTATCCGGGTTTGAGACCGGTTATGTATCGCAAGTGTAATATGCTTAATGAAAATTGGAAAATCAAGTCTAACATAAAAATAAATAGAGAATTAGAGATATACAGGATCTAAGGTGATGAATTGAACATCAAGGGAGCTATCATAGAGAATTTTAAAATTCATCTAAAAAGATTGTGGATTGGTTGTACACTTGTACGTGATATCTACTTAGCTAAACTATGATACTTTAAGCTGTGGAGTGAAAGATTGATAATGAATCTTTGATAGAAATAGAATATAACATGCTCATCTATAAAATTTATTTTCAGTGAAGTTTTTCTTCTTGATAAATTCATTTACAACTGGCTGAGACTATATAACTGAATTTTGTAGTGTATAAAAACTTTCATGCACATCACCCTCCCTTAGTTAACTTTTTTTTTTTATTGAATAAAATGAAAATGAAGGTTGGGGAAGCAATAAAACAGTACAAATGAAAATTTTTAATTATATATATCTATAGAGAGAGAGAGTTTCAAGGTTTAAGAATTTAATCATTAATACATGGTTATATTCCTTTTGACTTGTAATGATCAACAGTAGTAGAACGTGGTGATCACTATGAAGCTAAAATTATATTGTGCTTTAGTCATTGATTAATTATTTCTAAAACTATGAATGCTAAATTGTGTACAGTTGAAGTTAATGGTGCAAGGACCTCTAGAAGGACATAGAGCAAATGCTGAGACCCAGGAAACTTTCTATGTTGAAACCACTAATAACGTTTAAGATCTATCCTTATATGAAAGTCATGCAACAAACACTATAAAGAAATTCAACAACAATACAACAAATAGAACATTACCTAACGATGTCAAATTACAAAGTAAAAAGGTAGAGCGGGTGGTGCAGGATGAACCAGGCGTATAGTTACTATTTGTTGTCGGTAGGTAAACTTAACTCCTTTCAATTTATTCTGATCAAATTCACCTTGAACGAAAACAACAATAGATATAGTTTAGTTTCTATCATGTCAAACACTGCTAGTTGATTAAATCATAATGTATTTACGCTAAATTCTTCTCGATCCAATTTTAATAAAGTTTTTTTCCACAGTAAAAGATTGTTTATGTAGGGAGAAGAAGGATATAATATATTAGCTACAATGCAATATTAATTCAAACCAAGATAAAATGCATGCAATATTAAGCATAGAAAGAAGAATAGAATTATGTAGCGGAGTTAACATAAACATGGAAGTTACAAAGTTTCATTTGAAAGCAACAAAGCGAAAATGGGTAGTGAAAAAGATTTTGACCTAATTTTACAAGACAAAAGACCCAAATATCGAAAATTGAAACTCACTACCTCGAAGAGTGATGAATATAGTAGATATAGTTTAAGGAATTGAACAAAAAAATTAACAGAAACATAATAGAGTGGATACAAACCTACACAGTAGCTGCAGAAAGATCTTCTTTTACCTTAGTTGCTAAATTATTTTAAAATTACAGAAGCCAGGACATCAAAAACCAAAGAAAAAACGAACAATTCATGCTGCATCACTTAGAAATATCACTTGCTCTTATTGAATGCAAAATTAAAGATAAGAAGAAATCAGGTTAAGACCTTTTGGGGAAAGGCAATTAGAATCCTGGCAACAATATTACGGTTTTGGATTTTTTGCATCAATGGTGAATTTTCTGCATCAACGGAAAAAGACGCCTCGCAACAACAATAACAACTTTTACATGAGATCAAATAGTAAAGGACACACACAACTCATCATCGCAAATAATTACAAATCTTTCATTGGAAAAAGAAAAAAGAAATACCCTTAAGTGGGAGCGCGTTTCTTGAGAGTGATTTAGTGCTGCTGCCTGCTATGAAGACACTGTTTAAATAAACAAAAATACTATTAAAAAAATAAAAAGAAGTATGAGTAGGAGTATTAAAATCTTATACTTTTATTTTCTCATAGAATTTGTTGGACAGTCCGTTGTAAAATACCTATAAATGCTTATAGTTGTAGCAACTTCTGCTGGCACAAACGCCGTCGATCCTGTCTCTGCATCCGTCTCTTTCCTGGTTGCAATTCTTGACCCATTCTACTATGGCTGTAGCATGTACGATAGTGGACCCATGTTGCCTTAGACTCCTCCACCATCATAACTGCCGTCGCCACCGCATCTATCTTCGTAATCTCTAATTTCTACCACCATTGCTGTTGTCTTTTTTACCTAGACGACTTTTTTAAAGGTTGAAGCTATTAGATACAGTGACATCAATTATCTTGAAACTCTATAATCTCTATTTTTAAATTGGATTAAGAAAAAAAAAACTGAAGAAAAAAGAGATAGAAAAATAGTACGAGAGAATAGAGAAATAAACTGAAGAGAAGGAAGAGGAACTAAAAATGATGAAGAAAAAAGAAAAATAAAAATTGAGAATAGAGAGAAAACGTAAATGATTATAATAAATCTCTTTTTTAATTTTAATTTTGAATTCAAAATTTTAAATTTAAAATTTCATGCTCAATTGTTGTATTTGTGACAAGTAACAACAATGACACGATATGAGAGAGATGAACTCGATGTAAGAAGAAGAAATTGTTGATAATGAATCTAGAGCATGCCATGTTAGATTTCTACTGGGAATAAATCTTCTTTTAAAGGATAGTTATAGGATAATGGATATAGGATTAGGACCGGACTTGCATCAAAATCGGTGAGAATCGATTTGACGCGCGTGTATATTACTAGATTTCCTGGAAACTGGGGAACTGGTCAGTTTTTGAAATTCGGACCGGTCTATTTTTAAGAAGAAAAAAAACCTTCCAATACTACGTCGTTTTAGTTTAAAAAAAAAAACAAAACCCTAATTTCCCAACGGCAACCCAAGGCCCCAACCATCCCCAACCTAAAGTCCTAAAGTCTCAGCTCACTCTCTCATCACAGATTCACTCACTCTCACCTCTCTACCTCACTCACCGCAGTTCCGAACGTTCACCGCCGAACACAACGGCAGCCAACGGAGGACGTCACTCGTCACTCCCCTCGCTTGCTCCTCTGCGTCGTCTCGGCGCCGCCGGTGTCTGCTCGCCTCTGCCTTCTTCGTCTTTGTTGTCCTGGCCGCCTTGGCTCCGCCATTCCTCGCCTGCCTCCGCCTCGTGCCTCTTCTGCCTCTGCTTCCTCCGTCGTCATCGTGTTGGCTCCTCTGCTGGCTCTGCTCTGCTCTGCTCCTCTTCGAAGCTCTGCTCTCTCTCTCGCCGGTGGCCTGCTCTGCAACTGGGCAACACTGCAGCGGCCTCAAGTTGGAAAACCGTCCCTGATTCTGTTTCTGACTTTCTGCTTCTGCACTGTAGTGTAGGTGAGTCTGGTTTTTAGTTATTCTTATTAATTTTTTTATACTGGATTTTTGCTATTTTAATGTATTGATGGTAATTGTATTAGTATGTAAAACTGATTGATATAATTTGTAATAGGTTTAGATGAATTGTATTTGTATGTAAAACTAATTGATTTAGTTTGTTGTTCTCTTTGTTCTTTTTCCTTTCTTGAGGCTTGTATACTAAAGTTGGAGAAACAGATAATAGAGCAAAAGACATTTTCATTAACACTACAAAATTTGTTTCCTAGCTTGATAATCAAATGGTGAAGATTCAATAAAAAGGTCTTCTTCTGGTGTTGTGTAGCACTGTTTAATTTCCTCGGTGGATTAATCACTTTGCAATGGTTTGATTTGGAGCTCAGTGGTAATAAATAAGAGATTGTTTTTAAAAGAGAGAAAATGGGAAGGTTCTAGCAGTTTTAAGTTTCAACATGGAATTTTCATTTGAGTTGAAGTTTTTCTTGTTATATTTGTCTTGGTTTTCATTCAGGAAGGGTCTTCCATGTTCTGTTCTTTGGCCCTTTTGTTTTCCTTTGCATCTTTAAAACAAAGATGCTAAAAAGTGCAAAACAAGAGAGTGACTGTATGGAAAACTAGAAACAAGAAAATATTCAACAATGAATCTGTGAATGTACAGGCGATGAAAAGGTTGATTTCATTTTATAAGGAGTCATGGAAACGAGGCACGATAGACAGGATAATTGATCATTGAAGCTGTTTTGTTTCGTGCCAGTAGCTAGTGGATTTTTTTGTGTTAGGAGTGATTACTAGTTACTTTGTTTTGTGTTGATTGATCTGCGTTTTGTATTCTTGCTTTGGTTGTATCTTTTCGTCCTGTTGCTGCTGGTTGTTGTAGTTGTTTTGCTCCTCACCACCCTCTTTGGATTTATGGATGTGACTTGGGCTTTTCTAGGGGAATGTTCATCTCCACAAAAAAATATTGGAATGCTGCTATATTAGTTTATTTTCTAATGGAATATTTCCTGTAAAACAAAAAAGTCATAATTTCAGCCTTCATATTAATATATTATAACTTTAATATTCAAGATTTCTCTTTTTCTTGATTAATCTCTGGACATTTGATTATTTAAGTGACACCGGGTTAATTGGTTCAACCAATGACCTAGTAGTCTGACTGGTTCGGTTATGATAACTATGGTAGTTTGTCCTTTTAATCTTTCAGTGATATTTTTGTTGGTGCCTAAATCTTGAGGGAATTTTTGGTGGTTTACTGGTTTACCCAATTTTCTCAAACATTATTTTTCCAAGATTGATATTTTTAGTACCTTATCCAATGGACATAGTCTAAACTTGGCAGTGTGAACAGTTTCATCCACACTCCAGAAACTTGAAGATGAGATCGAATGAGAGCCCTTTGACGGAGATATACATACCAGGAGAATGGTCGGATGCGGTGGAGTTTATCGTGTCAAAGTGGAGCCCTCCTCCTATTGTTTTGATTTGCGGTGCCAAGAATTGTGGGAAGACAACATTTTCCCGCCATCTCATGAATGTGATGTTGCAGAATGGCATGTGTTCCTACGCCAAGGTTGCTTACCTTGACACCGATGTCGGCCAGCCTGAGTTCACTCCTCCTGGTTTTCTCTCTCTCACCATTGTTGACAAAGTCACTTCAGGTATGATCAAAGATATTTCCTCATCCGTCCTTCCATTTTTATTATTATTATTAATATTATTGAGTTACTGAGGTTACACAAAGTAACATTTGGCTGAAAGTTATCTATGGAAGAATAAAAAACCAAAAGTACATGAAGGATCATGTTTTTGCTAATAAAAATACCTATATTTTGAATACATTGTCAAATGAATCAAGCGTATAGTGGCAAATTTCTCTCTTTTTCATGGATAGTTTTGTCAGCCACAATCTTTGATTGTTCCTGCGTAATTTAATTGTTATTAGTATTGATTCATAATAGCTTATGTCTTGCTCTTCTTTTCCTACCTGTTATTTTAGATTTGACAACTCCATGCCTGAAAACACCGGAGAGGTACGAAGTGTTTTATTTTCTTTATCTTAATATTTTGGGAACTTAATATCTCTTTTTTGTTTTGTAGTTTTGTTTTATTTATTTGTTTGTTTTGCATGTTGTAATGTTTCTTTGGATTTGAAAAATTCAAATATTTGACCAAGATGCTCCTTGTCATACATGTTCTTCATGTATTAGTTATTCTTGCCTTTTGTTGATATGAAGCAATTAATTGGACTTCTTGACTACCTGCCATTTATTTTGTAGGTGCCTTTATTTTGGTGATGTGTCTTCTAAAAGAGATCCATCAACATACTTAAATTATGTATTTTCCATATTTGATTACTACCGGAGGGAGTATTACATGTTTGATGAAGAAGACAATTCTCCTGGGACTCTGGTGCCTCTTATCGTGAACACTCCTGGCTGGGTGAAAGGTAAACCCGTTTAATTTTCAGTTATTAATCTGACTTTTTCTTAGGGCTGCATACCTGTTAGAATAATATTTTTGTGACACTTAGTTGGGTTTTGCATTTATCTTGAATTCCAGGCATTGGTTATGACATATTGGTGGATATGCTGAAACATATTTGCCCCACACAAGTTGTTAAGATAGGCATATCCTCCACAAATAAGAATTTGCCTGCTGGAGAATTCTGGTTAGATAGGGAACATGATGGAACAATTGACTTAATCGAGATAAAGTCAGCTCGGCAAGACTCATTCAATAGATCGTAAGTCTCAGTCTGATTAGAAATTTATTGATTGTTTTCGATGCTGATGCTGCTAGTTTGGCCTTTTATTTTGATCTCTTAGTCTCTTATGCATCAAGTTTGATAGTATATCCTGTGTTTGTTTCCACAGGGTGCTTGTTCAAAAGGATGCACATCTCTTGCGTGATTTACGAATAATGGCTTATTTTAGACAGTGCTTCCCTGGTGATTCAGATATTTCTACTATCAAAGAACTTGCAAATTCCTTGGCCTCTCACTGCCCTTATGAAGTTCCCATTGCAAGCATAAAGATTCGACATCTTCATTGTGAGGTTGGATCCAGTTTGATTCCTTGTATGTTCTAATTCTAATTTAGGTTCATGGTTTCTTGCAATAGGAATGTTGCTGCCTTTTGACTTGAATGTTCATGGGTTGTAGTTTCACTAACAACCTCTTTGCTCTCAAGATAAGGCTGTTTTCATCCAACATTTCCTAAACCTGACAATGGCAGGGTCTCATTACTAGCCAGCCACCATTCTTGTGTTCTGAACTTTCTTCTGTGTATTTGATTCATTTCATTTCCAGACCCAAAGGCTGTTTTCTTATTGTTTTACTATTTTTTTGCAGGTCCGAAGCTCTGAAATATTCTACAGTTTGAATGCTAGTATTGTTGGCTTAGCAGTTGATTCTGAAGAACCTGAAGGTTTACCTTGGTGTCTTGGTCTTGGTAGGTTATTTTAGACTTGTCTCCAAATTCCAAAATGTTCCTCATTATGGAGGGTCATTTACTGAAAAACTACTAACATGAAATTTATGATTTAGATGTTGGTAGTAGGAAACAAGTGGAAAGCCCCTGATTCTGCATGTTTACTATCTATACAACTGGAAAACTTCTGATGCCTTGTAAATGAAAAGAAAAACTCGGATACATGAATCTTGATTAAAAGATGAAATGGATTATTGAACTCGATATCAGTTTCAAACTTTTGGTGGGTCTGTGGCACACAAAAATATCGTGATAGGAGTTCTGGGGTATTTCCATTATATCTCATATTCTGTTGTTTCATTTTTAAGATCATGTGTTAACGAATCTCTCACATGTGACTATCATACTAAAACAAATGCATAAGATAAGAGAATAACAAGTGATATTCCTCTCAAAGTGTTTCTTTCAACCAGTGCTATTTATTACACACTATTATAGACCATTAGTGGTTATGCATTGGGTAAATAAGTATTTTTCCTAGTTAATATAATTTGAGATAATATTAAAGGCTTGTTTTTTTTTTTTTTTTCAATGTTTTTATTTTGAATATTTTGCAAATAAAAATGTGAAAATAGAAAATAGATTTTATTGTATTCATTCTTTTTTTTCCTCTGCTAAATCTTGAAAACAAAAGAACATTAAAAATAAAAAACAGAACAAAATTCCAGACCAAACAGACCCTAAATTTCTTCACTATTAAACACCTGCTTGATTTCCATCCAGGGATTGTGAGGGGAATTGACACAGTCAGAGGTGTGCTCTATGTGATTACACCTGTGCCGCATAGTTCTCTAGAAAGGGTCAACCTCCTCCTACAGGGTTATATACAAATTCCTACCTGTTTATTGCAAGTAAGACACTCTTTTATATCCTTTTGTTTTCTTAACATTAAATAATATTCATGTGGCGACATTTGGCTCGGATAGCCAACTTTGCTTAGAATAAGTAAGGCTTGATTGTTATCATATTCTTTCTTAACTTATAGAAATGTAAGGCACATTCTCAAACGTGTAATCAAACTCGCGTTCTTTCCTTTTGTTCTCTTATAGGAAAAAGAAGTAATTAGTTGTTAAAATGTGATGTGCTAAATATTAGAAAAGGAAGCTACGCTAGAATGGTTTCCTATTTCTTGTCATGAGGTTGTGGGTGGGACTGGAAATGATGGGTGATGTCCATCTCTTAATGATTATAGAGTATTTTTAATACCACATTATTTTTCAGGTGTTAAAAGGGATTTGAATACTTTCATGTTCAAAATGAATATGACAACCTTGTTTACTCCCTCTAGTCCCAAATTGTCCATTTATAAAGTTTGATTTTGGTACCAAATAACTGTCCATTTAGAAAAACTAGACAGCAATAGTTCATTTTTCTAAATGAAAGCAAGAGAATTAAGTAGCAAAAGAGAGCAAGTATAAGAAAAACAAAATTAAGAAGGATAATTTTGTCACAATTAGTTTACTTTATCTAAAATCAAGATTTTTTTCATTTCTTTAATTCACATGCGTAATTATAACTTTGACAATTCTTTGGGACCAAAAGAGTATCATTTTAACACTTTCTTCTAAATAACAAAAATTAGTGGACATGTGAATATTATTAACAGGTGATATTCATTTTGAACATGATAAAATCCAAATTCCAAAACTTACATGTTATTTCTGACCATTGTTTTCTATTCATTCAGACACAACTAGGATACAGTCATCACTTATCACTAATCACCTATGGTTCTTTGTGATTAGAAGCACGGGTTTTGCTTAAGATAGTGCTCTTATTTTGGGTTTCGCTTAGCGTTACCACGTGTAGAAATTTTAATAAAAAAGGGCAAAGTTTACTTTTTTTTTCTCTAATGTTTTCGAAAAGTTTCGAAAATATTCTTAACGTCTAATTTGTTTCAATTTTGTTCCTAACATTGTTTTCTATTCATTCAGACACAACTAGGATACAGTCATCACTTATCACTAATCACCTATGGTTCTTTGTGATTAGAAGCACGGGTTTTGCTTAAGATAGTGCTCTTATTTTGGGTTTCGCTTAGCGTTACCACGTGTAGAAATTTTAATAAAAAAGGGCAAAGTTTACTTTTTTTTTCTCTAATGTTTTCGAAAAGTTTCGAAGATATTCTTAACGTCTAATTTGTTTCAATTTTGTTTCTAACATTTTCGATAAGTGTCAATTCTATCCTAAAATTAGGCAACTCTTTTCCAATTTTACCCATAAAATCCTTTCATCATCCTCCCTCTATTAACCCTTGCCTCCTCTCTTCCACACCATCCTCTTTCCAAACCCCACACCCACACACACCACCATCATCTCCCCTGCCCCTTTCATCCACCATGCACTGCCATTGCATCTGCCTCCTCCACCATTGTCCATTGCGGCAACCATCTCGGCCGCTTCCACCACTTGCCACAACCATTATCTTCTCTTTCACCATGTGCCACCGTCGCATCTGCCTCCTCCCCCATTTGTTGCTGCCGCAACCATCTCTGCCTCCTCCATCACGTGTTGGTGGGGGGTGGTGATGATGATAGAGAGAAAAGTAATGATGATGATGATGGTGATAAGGAATTGATTATGAGAATTAGAGTTAGAATTGGAAAAAAAAGTTGAATAACTGTTAACCGTCAAAAAATTAACGGTAGAGGTAGACTTGAAATTCGTTGAAAATGTTAGGGACAAAATTAAAACAAATTACACGTTAAGGTTATTTTGAAAAATTTTTCAAAATGTTTGGAGCAAAGAATTTATTTTATTATTTTTAGAGTTTTTCATGCATTGAGTATATCAAAATATTTTTATTTTTATTTTTTCCTATTATTTTTTCCTATTATTTTTTCTGTTTCACTTTTACGGTTTTACCACTCTTAACCGAGTTGCATCGTCTGAACAATTATGGTTCCTTTTCAGGTTTATGGATGCATATCACCTTACATGACAGCGAATGCTTTGACCACAAGCTAGTTAATAGTTATCGTCTTGAGTTGGTAAAGACGACCATTGCAGTAACATAGCAGTACTAGGCTTCTTGGTTACTGTAGATGCTTCCTTTTCCATGGAGCAATCTCCCAGGATAATAATTATGTGTTCGATTGAGAGTTTGTTTCCTAGGTGGAAAAATATAACAACTTTGGGAATTGGGATGCTAATTCGTTTCTGTGAAATATAGTAATAGAAAATTGGATTGGCTTACTAGTGTTCTGAATTCCGTGTAGCAATAATTGTCTTGCATAAAGCTTGCAAGCTATCATTTACTTTACCAATGATAAGAACCGGAAACTTTAGTAGCTAAATTGATGAGTTGAATTAGAGATGAATATGTTTGGGGAACTATGACGTTGATAACGATTCATATTTGTAAGTTTTGTGGAGTTAGGTAACTAAGATTTTTCTTTTCCTAGGGTTTTAAAGCCAAGGAGTTGTGTTATTCATGGTTGAAGATTGAGAGTGGAGTTGCGTAACCTAAACACCGAATCTCATTATATTGATCATGTGTAAACTTCAATTGCAAATTAGGGCCAACACAACATCTTGCATATATATTGCTGAGTAGTTCCCATAACACCCCTCACATTTGATTTATATAATTATAAAGATAATTTGTTTTATAAATGTCTACATCAAAATTACTCCTAGACTTGGTTGGTTTTCATTGGTATTTTATATTTATAGCCAAACGGGATATCCAGTCAGGTTTGCATTTTATTAACTGTATACATATGTTTGTCATCGGTTACAAACATCATAGTTGGTAGTTACAAGTTCTGCAACCTGTTATAGGATTTTGACTTTTTGAGGCTTGATGATGCTGATTTTGTTTTCCTTAGTTTATCAACCATTAGAATTATGAAATCAACATCAAGTAAACCAACAACACTCTTCCAAACTAGTTTAATTATATTTGGATTTCCTTAACTGCATATAAGCATTTTCCGCTAGTTTTGTTTTTGGTATTAGTATTTTCCACTAGTTATAAATACAATAAATGGTCGTTACAAGTTATGCAAATAGGTTACAAACTACGAGGCTTGTTGATGTTTCAAAATCCTAAATGGCATGGCCCATGCAAGGTGCCATGGGGAGAGTGCTTTTTGAGGGTAGTGCTTTCAACCTTGTATAATGCATGGACATCAAATGTCCATGGGAGGCCGTGGCCAGTGGCCACTCTAGGAAGAAGCTAAACAAATCCAAAATAAAATCAAATTCTTGTTTGCCACAAAATAACTCCTACAAAAATATCCAACACCAGCAACCAAAATTCTCAGAATAAATATCCAACTTTTATACGCACAATGAAATTCTAAACTCCTACAAATTTACAACAAAAATCATGCCCGCATTTAACTTATTTATTACCTCTTTGTGTGCTAGAAAACTATCAATATATATTTTTTCACAAATTTAGTTATACAAGAAATTAAACTAGTTACAAACCTCAATAATGTTTTCCAGATTAATCATACCCGCGGGCAATGGGATTCGCCATCAGAGCCGACCTTTCAATTCTTCGGACGCCACATGAACCATGTACCCTCTAACAGTAGCAACTAAAATTCCCAGAATCAATATCCAACTCTTTTTTTTTTTTTGTACAATGAAATTCTAAATTCCAACAAATTCACAACACAAATGTCAACAACCTTATAATTTTTTGGTTAGAACATAGGCCGTGTACTAAACCATAGGAGTCATGTACCCAACATATCAATGAAAATTTCCAGAGTCAATACTATTTGCACAATGAAATAGTAAAGGGTAAAAAGAGGTTACTTTATGGGTGTGCAAGAGTGAGAGGATACAGTGGGCACCAAAGGAATTATAGGTTATGGATGCGTAAGAAAATAAAAGGGGGTCATTGTCTTATTGATTGTCAACTTTTGGGTGTAGAATTTCAATAAAATAGTCAAACGTTTCTAAATTATTGGTTCTCAACTTCATTCTCCCTTGTTGAATTAGCAAAACTCTTTTAAATTCAAGTGTTTTAAACTTTTGAGGTGTAGAATTTCAGACGCATATGCCAGAGCGCATCTTATCGGGTAAGTTTACGAGTTGAAGATAACCAAACTCGAACCGCTGACATTCGTCACAGGTTAAGCTACAGCCTCAGTCCCCAAGTGTCTACCATGAAGGCCAACCATAGACAATAACTTTCCCTCGAATACAGCTAACAACTTTCATCATATTATGCTCTCTTAGGTTGTCCTATAGTTTTGGTTCTATGTTGCTGAACGTGATGGCAATATAGTTTTATTAAAGAAAAAAAAGACACTCTAATATTGAGGATGCAATGTGTTTTAGCGACGATGTAGAAGCAAAATTAGGTTGAACAGATTGATGCAGGTCCAGATTGATCCATTAATATGCCCTTTTCTTTGACAAGTTGATCAAGCTCATCCATGCCTAGTTTTACTTTCCAATTGTTTGTTAAGGAGACGCCATGATTTTATTGTATTAGCAAGGCTGCAAAAAGTTCAGGCAACAAAAGTAGAAGAGATTGTGAAAAGTATGATAGTGAAAAAGTAACTATTACTCCGGCCAAAGAAAAATATTATACAGAATTAATCATAATTTAATTGCAATCAAGTTTTTATCGGTTAAAAATTAATCAAATCCTTACATACAGGAAAAAAAATGATTGAATCCCTACTATGGAAATGGAGCACACACTACTTTAATCCTAACATTTTCTATGGAATAAATACCAATGACTAAATTATCATTGAACTTGACTTAAACGGTGAGTGATGTATTCTAGAAGAACCACTATTCCCACCTTCATTTGTCCAAGTATCTCATACACATCTCCGAAACACCCCAGCACCAGTTGCACACTTAAAAAAGAAAAACAAACTGGCTTCATCGCCCACCTGCCTTTACTTCCTCCGTTTTATTTGTTGACGCCCACTATGATGTAAGCTTGTGGTTCTCATCAAGGGCGACTCCTTTTGTTTTGTTTTGGTATTTTTTCCACCCTCAAAGTAGGATGCTAGTTAGCTGCATATATTTTGTGGGATGCGAGTTAGCAGCATTAAAACACCAAAGGTATTATTAGCAAGAGGCCATCTTCAATTTTATCAATTAGATTACACAAAATCAGATAAAAAAAATATTATGCGCACATAAAAAATCAGCCACCGTATATTTGTATATATGTGTGTTCGAACAGGAATTAGTTAAATGGTGACTTAATTTTGGTATACGCATAGCATAGTTGGATCTAGAAAGCTACCTCAAGGTTGATGAATGAAATTTGACATACTACTGGTGCCTGTCTTGGCAAAACAATGTCCCGTAGAAAGATACCCTTTTTTCATTTGAAAGCCAGCACGCTCTGACATTGTCATCAAGATCTCTAATGAAATTGCACCCTGAAGATTTAAACAAACACTTACTATATAATTGATTATGTGAAAATCAATTTACGTATTAATGTTTTAACTTAAGGGATTTCGAGATAATTTGTTTTGTTTGGATTGTACGGAAAAAAACACTTTTCGTGTGATAAAAAAAAGTTTTGGTGAATATAGAGGAATAGGACCTAGAGACAAGAAGTCATGGTGGTAGAATGCGAGTGTACAAAAAAAGATAAAGACAAAAAGAAAGTGCTTTAAAGAGTGGTGTTTGTGCCGCAATGCAAATAACAGAAAAAAATATAAGGCAGCTAAGAAAGACAAAAATAATTGTAAGTGAAGTAAGAACAAGAGCATATGAGAGTCTCTACCAGCCTTTAGGCACGAAGGAAAGATAAGAAAGCATATATAGAATAGCAAAGAGCCGTGAAAGAAGAACAAGAAACTTAGATCAGGTTAATGCATAAAGGATAAAGATAGAGAGGTTTTGGCTCAAGATGAGAAGATCAATGAAAAGTGGAAGAGCTACTTCCACGAGTTATTTAATGAAGGACAGAAGACTCTTCTAAGCCTTGGTCGGTTATGCATGAGGGAAGAAAATCAAAACTTCGACTACTATTGACTATCGAAGGATTCGAGACTTCGAGGTAAAAGAGACTCTAAAGCGGATGAAAAATGGCAAGGCAGTAGAACCCAATAACATTCTGATTGAAGTTTGCAAAGGCCTTGGAGAGAAAGACATCAGTTGGTTAATCAAGCTTTTACATGAGATTTTAATGTCAAAGATGTTGTCAAATGAATGGAGAAATAATACCTTGGTAATCTACAAGAATAAGGAAGATATACAAAATTGCAAAAATTATAAAAGGACCAAACTCATGAGTCATACCATGAAGTTATGAAAAAAAGTGATAGAACGAAGGCTGATACAACAGACACAAGTAACAGAAAATCAATTTAGGTTTATACCAGGCAGATCCACCACCGAACCTACATACTTGTTAAGAAAGATGATGGAGAAGTATCGTAATAATAAAAAAGATCTACATATAATATTTATTGATATGGAAAACGCGTACGATAGGGTGCCAAAGGAAGGTCTTATAAAAAGTTTTGGAAATGAAGAGAGTAAGGATCGCATATATTCGAGCAATTAAAGACATGTACGATAGAGCTACAACTAGCGTGAAAACTCAATGTGGTATGACAGAGGAATTTCTTATTGGTATTGAGTTACACCTATGCCGATGATATTGTCCTTATGAGAAAGCCAATAGAAGACCTAAATAAAAAAGTGAATTTATGGAGAGAAACTCTAGAAGTGTATGGTCTGCGCATAAGCCATAGCAAGATAGAATATAAGAAATGTAAGTTCGACAGCCGAAGGTAAAACCCTAATACAGAGATGAAGCTTGGAGAACACATCCTACGAAAAGTTAAGTTTTAAGTATCTTGGATACACCATACAGGATAATAGAAAGATTGAACATGATGTAAATTATAGAATCCAAACAGGTTGATCAAAATGGCGAAGTGCGTCTAATTTTATATGTGACAAAAAAGTGTCTTTAAAACTTAAAAGACAAATTCTATTACACTGCTATCAGACTGGCTATACTTTATGGTACAAAATGTTGGGCGGCTAAAGGGGAGCACGAACATAAGTTAAGTGTAACAGAGATAAAGATGTTGAGATTGATGAGTATTCATACGCGTTTGGATAGAATACGAAACGAAGATATAAAAGAGAGAGTTAGAATAGCATCTATTATGAAAAAGATAGTAGAATCGAGTCTCAAGTAGTTTGGACATGTGAGAAGAAGACCAACAAAACACCCAGTCAGGATGGTGAATGAAATGGAAGATGAATAAGGAGTGAAAGGCAGAAAAAGATCTAAAAAGACTATCTATAAAATGGTCAAACGATATCTACATGTAAACGATCTCTTCGTAGACATAATTCATGATAAAACTCAATTACATCATATGATCCATGTAGCCGACCACATCTAATAGGACAAGACTTTGTTTTTGTTGTTATGTGATAAAACTACTAAAAAAAGACAGTTATTATTTATATTATTGACTTATCAAGCAAAAACACAATAATGTGTGCATCGAACAAAAAACCTTTTCAAAAAAAATAAAAATAAAAAGGAGAGGAAAAGAAACTTAAAATTTGGACAGCACATAATCACTTACATAAAAATTACCCAAACATGATAAAAAATTTCAAAACGATGAAAAAGAAGTCTTCTTTTGGAGTTCAACAAACATACTCTCTATTCTCTATGGTCTTTTTCATTATAGTTTAAAATGAAATTCATTGAACTCCTCCCCCTTAACGTGACAAGTTAATCCTTTAAATATGGAAATCATATACAAGAAAAACTATAAGAATTGGTGATGTTTGGTGTCTTACCTCCTGGATGAATATAGGTGCTCGCTTCACGGATTTGACAAGCCACTTTGGGAGTTACCTAGAAATACCTTTTAGTTAGTTTTGTAATTCATACTGACAAAAACCATAGCTACAAAAGACATACATAAATATAATGCATGTACACTTGACAGTTTTAGTTATACAATAAGAAAAAGGCTTTAATTACTCTGTAGGTCTTTATAGTTTATCAAATTTTAATTAAGTCCTTATAGTTTAAAAGTATGTACTTAAGTCCTCATATTAGATAAAAAATTCCAATTAGGCCTTTTCTAACTATTTTCTTTTGTTAAAAATACAACTATTTTTTGGAATATTCATTTTTGTGTTTGATGTAGGATGAATTATGGAATATTCTAAAAGAAAATATTCTAGGAATATTGCATCTTTTTCTGAAAAATAATTAGTAAGAATCTAATTACAAATTTTTATCTAGTACAGGAATCTAATTACAAACTTTTAAACTGTAAGTCCTAATTAAAAATTTGGTAAAACTATAAAAACTAACAGAACAATTAAACCTAAAGAAATTTGCTAGAGATAATTATTTAAAGTGAGGTGCAACAAGGGGAGGATACCATATAATCCAAAGCATCAAGCAACAAAAACAAGGAAACTACTAGAACAACAAAGCTTTGCCCCACCATTAGGTGGGATCAACTACATGAATTAACAAAACTCTACTGTCTTATCATATACCATGTCTAAATTACCCCATTTATGCTTAAAAGTTGGGGGCACCCTAAAAGACCAATAAAAGGAAATAATTACATTATTTGTTTGAAAAAAGTGATTAGTAAGAAAAAGAAGCTGGCTGGGTTTTACATGAGCTTTAACAGCAACACACGTGCGGCTTCATCCATATGTTTGCCCCTACCAACTAGATATTTCTAGAAATTACCAATATGTTCTCGCATTTTTTTCCAAATCTCAGAAGGATGGGGTGGAAGGAATATGGTACCCTGACCATTTAAATTTGAACCTGATCAGTTTAGCCTTATGACCCCTTATCTTTCCATGGTATAGCAAAATGGTAGAGTAAAAAGGAAGGGCAACAAATATCAAGTTTGATTTCAAAGCCTAAGCATACATACAGGATTACAGGCCTTAACTCTAGCAAACAGAATGAGTCTCATATCTCATGAGAACATACGCAAAGATTGTACAGCAGTCTATTTATTCTTGTAACTTCACCTCCCCCTCCTTTTAAAATCAAAAGAATATGGAGCTCAGAAAATTAGTTATTCTTTTGGGTGCTTTTAATTCAAATCCATTGTTTTTACCCAAATAATAGGTTTTGATCTTTAGATCAATCTGAAATGTTTTCTTGCAGATCACACCTTCAGTTCCTAAATCATTCCTTGAACAGAACCTCATTCAGTGCTTCCACCTTAATAGACCTATTTGGAAGCCCAAAGCTCCCCTTGAGGTTCAGTTCAATCCTTTTTATGGATCCGTTTGTAAAACAGTGCTTAATAGAATTACTACAATAATTATGTTGCATGTCTCAATGTAACATAGGGCTAACTATCTTTAAATGTGTGTCATTTGTTGACTGTTTTGCTGATCTCTGAATCTGTTCCATATCTATTTTTGCATTGTTCTGATGATGCTGATGAATGTCAGGTTTGTCAGGTTTGCCATAGAACTTTGATCCAGTTGGTTCACTAGTTTTGATGGCTTTAGGGAATGAGAAAGACGCCAAATCATTTTGACAATGCACATTCTATGTGCCAGCACTTAACGTAATGCAATGTAATTATCATAATTTAATCAAGAATTTTGGACAAACAATTACCTAAAACAGGCACACCAGGAAGTGCTTGATCTGTCCTATTCTCTTCCGTTACTTTAGTGGTATTCACCACATTTGTGCTAGTGTGCAGTAAGGATCCATGGGTTTTCTTCACCACTTTCGCCTTCCTGTGAGAATCAACTAGAGTTATCATCATGTCCAACAGAACATGAATAATATAAATAAACATCAACAATTTAGGCACAAACCTGATTAGCTTTCGCTTAATAATGCCGGCTTTTAGTTTCGATACCCCTTTATAGACAACGAGAAGTATTATTTACGTTGAAGAAGAATCGACACATAAACAGAAATGGAAACAAAAAGAAAAGGAAAATAAGCAAAGAATCTTGGACAACTAATGTGTACTATCACCCACCTGGTTTAATAATCGCAGATGTTGAAAGAGGTTTCCGATTGCCCCTTTCAGCTTTAATGGAAGCAATGACAGAATCACCACTAGGCCCCAAGCCTTTTCTTCCCACCAACTTCACTCCTATCTTTTCACAAAGGTAATTCAATCTCATTTCATCACCTCCTCTTACTTCTCTTAGGTCAAGAATCTGTTGCCTTGATAGTAGAGTGTAAACATGAAGCTGCTGCTGCTGATTAAAATGTGACTGAAGCTGCTGAAAAAGCAATTTGTTTGAGTGCTGTTGTTGGTCTTGTTTTGCAACTTCATGACTCTTCTTTCTATGCTCACTAAATGTTACCCGCAAGATTGCTGGTGACTTGGAGTCTGCATTCTTCCGAGCAAAAATGGCAGAAAAGCTTCCAAATTCTATATCAGGTTCTCTAAATAAGTCGGCAAGAAGGGAAGCACAAGAATAAGCATTTGAAGGAGCCCTGTCAACCTTCAATCTTCGGGATCGAATATCAGCATAGTGAGCCATATTTGCTGCTTCTCTAAGACCACTAAGAAAAGCCCCATGCATGGTAGCAGGATAGCGCCTAGTGGTTGCCTCCCCAGCAAAGAAAAGTCTACCATCCCCAACAGTTTCTGCTAAAATATCATAATCATCCCCGGAAGCTCCAACTGCAACATTAGAATAAGAACCAAAGCAGAAAGGATCGTTTCCCCATCTAGTACAGACAGTTTGGATGGGTTCAGGAACACTAATTCCTTTTGGTTCATAGATACCTGCACACAGACAAAGCATGTGTCATAAATTTATCCTAAACAGAACAGTAATGAAAATTGAGTAACGTTTGACTCATTTTCATAAAATACTTGATTAGGAATAGTTTTAAGCCAAACTTCACAACGGTTACTGTGGAAAACATTCAAAAAGGTCTGATATACTAACTGATATTGATACAAGAATTGGATGTTATATATAGCCTACACAAATACGACAATCTCTTTTTCCCCCCTAAAAAAAAGGATATGTGGGTTCGTCAATATATACTAAAGAAAATGTTATAATTACATAAATAGCAAATAAACTTTAACAATATAATTAGTGGTGGAGTTTCCATGCTATAACAATGATCCAGTTTAGGTTTTATACATTTTGCATAAAATAAATAGACCAAGCAAAGCACACAGGGAACTCAGGAAATCATGCCAGCTGCTTGAAATATTTCGAAGACAGACTTGCAACTTCTTATCTTGTGGTTCATTTTCCCCTTTTTTTAGGTACCATTGGTATCCAGAAAATCTACTATCTAATTATGAGGGGAATGGAAATCTAGGTTACAGTTTTCATGGAGTTACCCTTGAGAATTTGAAGAACACGTGTGACTGCATCTGTTGGGGGCATGCTCTCGAACTTATGTGCAGCTTCCCCTGCCACTAAAGCAATCAACAGTGGACCACCAGCAACTGGGGCATAACTGTAGAACAGAAAAAACTCCCCACGGCGACTTGGATCATCAGTAAGGTGTCCAAAAGTGTCAAGATCCGTCTCCCAGAATACATGAGGAAAAAGCATAGCAACCTTATTCAGTAGACCAAAACCCAATCTTTTTATTCCATCAAGTTTTCTTTGAGGCAACTCAGGTATAAATTTGATGGAGCCCTTCTTTAACACTCCTAGTGGAACAGTGCACAATGCCATATCACCCTCAAAGACCTGATTTCCTGCAATAACCTGCACTCCATCACCACTGTATCTAACAGTATGTACAGTTTTCTCATATAGAATAGACACGTTCTCGGCCAAAGCTTGAACTAACTTCCCATTTCCTCCAGGCAAAAAGCAATGATCCCCTCCCATATCATATGGATCATCTTGATCCCAAAACGCTAGCGAAAGATGGGACAACAAACCGGCATTCGCATACTCCAAATTGGCTAGATGCCAATTAAACAAGTTCATCTCCTCATCATTCACCGCATCCTTGTACACTTGCCTAAACGTTTCCAATGCCGCACCAAGGGACACATCCATAGATACCTCCCCCATCAACTGTCTAAGCCTGCTTGCCTTGTCAAGCAAACGGTTAAACGCATTTTCCACCTTTACGTCCATATCAGGGTCAACTGGCTTTCCATCGAGACTATAAAGTGGACACTTATCCCTTACCTTATGAAGCACATCACCTAACTGCCTTGCTACAATGCCAAGAGGATTCCCTAAGGTACCAGTTAAAACACTCCCGCCCAAATCCGCAGCTGCACACACCCTATTCCCTCCCTCCATCTTCTTCGTATAAACTCGTCCGCCGGCGCGCTTCCTCCCTTCCAAGACCGTTACTTTAAAGCCAAACCGCATCAGCTGCCTAGCAGCCGCCAATCCGGC
Organism: Arachis duranensis; assembly: GCF_000817695.3. Lineage (NCBI taxonomy): Eukaryota > Viridiplantae > Streptophyta > Magnoliopsida > Fabales > Fabaceae > Arachis > Arachis duranensis. Next base: position 100,173,201 of record NC_029776.3, read on the forward strand.
CAGGCCAGCGCCGATGATGATCACGCCCGGTTTACTCATTTCCAATGGAATTTTTTCCTTAATCAAGGGTGCAACTCCAAAATTGATGTATCCATGCGAGACGAGGTAGTTATAAGCGGAGTCAAGAAGAGCGTGGTAATGCTGAGGTATGTAGTCAACAAACATCTCCTTCGAGACCCACTGGGACACATTCTCGCGCCATTTGGCAATTATATGGTTCCTAATGAGAGTGTAGTTCACCTGCTCTATCCCTCCGATGACCGGGAGAACCCCCGCTTCGATCTCCTCCTCGGTTAGCGAATCGGCTGGAAACCCGGCGCTGAGGGCAATCAAGGCTTCAGTCTTCGGCTCCTTGTTGATCACAATAATCTCATCGGAATTGTCAGGCACCGAGTACTGCATCGACATCGACAGCGGCGGCGGCGGGTTTCCGATGACGACTTTCGACAAAGGAGCCGAAACGGGGACTGCCGCAGCGGAAGACGAAAAACCGTTGTTGTTGTTGTTGTTAGAATTGGAAGCGTCATTGGGGTCGAGAGGGATGCGAAACGACGCCGGGTTGCGTTGGGACCTGCCGCGCCTCCTCTTCTTGGGGACGGTGAAGGAAAGATAGTTCTGCAAGTTAGGGTTAGGGTTTTCAGCCCAGTTTGGGAAGGAATCGGAGTTGGGATCCAAGAAAACGATAGGGTTAGGGTTTTGTTGAGGAGGCAACTGGGTCTGGGATGGAGGGAAGGAAGAAAATTCGGATGGGGAATCCATCTCGCAGTGCTATAATTTTAATTTAACGTTTTTATTTTTTTTATTTTTTTTCTTCCTCTTACAAAGATGGACGAATTTCACAGATGATGGAAATAAAAGTGGTGTTTCATATTTGTGACCGAAATTCCAGTATGCACATGGCTCAATAGCTCATCCGTATGCCGTCACCATTGTTCAATGTCTGACGGACCAACGGCGGCTCACACACTGGAAACGCCACTGGGCACGGAGATGGATTTTTAACGAGTAAATAATCACTGGAACCGAAAGACTAGCAGAAAACTTTTAATAATATAAAATTAAATTGAATTCCATTCAAAATTGAGTAAATAATTAAAAGAGTTATATTTTTTAATTAAATTTTTTTCAATTAAAAAATATTTTTTTGGAATAATAAAAAAATTCTTTTATATTCTTATAAAGTGAAAAACCGAAACCAAAGTCTACAATTAATACATCATGGACACAAAAATAAAATAAAATAATGAACCGTGTAATTTTTTCAAGTCTTAGAAAAAATTAACCTTACACATATATAAATAAAAACTAAAAAGCATAATCTTAGACTAAATACACAGTCACTAGGAAAAAAAAACACAAAACTAATAAAATATCCTCTTTTTCTCTTTCTTAGCTAATACTAGTATTAGAGATCTCTATTTATATTTTTTATTTTATATTTATTTTTTTAATTTATTTATTTTACAACGCGTTATTAGTACGAAACTCTGATAAAAATTTAGGAAGATTCAAGTAATAAATTTTCATTATGTCAAAACTCTCTTATTTTGAATTCAATACTCTTAATATATCTAGAAACAACTACTTACTATGGATATCAAATGTCAAAATTTATCTTGATTCAACTACTTATATTTAAGAATTTCAAATTGTGCATGTATTTTTACTCATTTTATTATTATTATTATTATTATTATTATTATTATTATTGAAGAAAATAGCAACATATAATGAAGATATTTGTCTTATGCATAGTGCAAATTTGCATACCATTCTTAAAAGTAATATATTTTACCCGTCATCTACTAAAAGAATAATATGTTAATACCATTATTGGCTCAAGCAATGTGATAGAAAGCTCTAGAAGAGCTATAATTTTGTTTTCAAGAGGAACAAAATTCATAATAAATAATGCACTATTGTCTACTAAGTCTTTAAAAAACTTGTTGAGTTTTAAAAACATTCGTCGAAATGAATATCATATTGAAATAATGAATGAGAAAAATTATGAGTACTTATATATCACAACTTATGATTTAAATAAAAAGATTATATTAAAAAGTTACTCTCACTATCATCTGTGTTATATTATACTAAAATTAGTGCAATTGAATCGCATGCCATTGTAAACTAGAAGTATATTAGCCCAAATAAATTTTTAATTTGACATGATCGATTGAATCATCCTGGAACAACCATGATATGGAGAATTATTAAAAATTTCCATGAACATTCACTAAAGAACCAAGAGATTTTTAAATATGGTAAATCTTGTTGTGCTGCATGTTCTCAGGAAAAGCTAATTTTAATGCCATCACCAGTAAAAATTGGATTTGAGTCTCCTAAATTCCTAGAAAGGATTCAAGAATATATATATATATATATATATATATACCCACCATGTGAATCTTTTAGATATTTTATGGTCATATTAGACACATTTTCGAGATGGTCACATGTGTGCTTATTGTCTTCTCGCAACCTAGCGTTTGCGAGATTACTTACTCAAATTATTCGATTAAAAGCGTAGTTCTTGAAAATTCAATTAAAACAATTCGTTTTGATAATGCTAATGAATTCACCTCTCAAGCTTTCGATGCTTATTGTATGGCCAATAGTATAAGTGTTGAACATCCAGTAGCTCATATTCATACACAAAATAGACTAGCAGAGTCACTTATTAAACGGCTCCAATTGATTGCTATACTCTTATTTTTTAGAACAATTCTCCCAACCTCTGTTTGGGGCATGCCATTTTATATGCTACAGCGCTTATTTGCCTAAAGCCAACAAGTTACCACAAATTCTCTCATCTACAATTAGCTTTTGGCCAGCAGCCAAATATTTCTCATTTGAGAATATTTGAGTGTGCGATATATATTCCAATTGTCCCACCTTCTCACACCAAATTGGGATCCCAAAGAAAATTGAGAGTTTTATGTAGGATATGATTTTTCCTCTATAGTGATGTATCTTGAGATACAAATAGGAGATGTGTTTAAACCTCGATTTGCAGATTATCATTTCATGAATCAATATTTTCAACATTAGAGGGAAAGAATAAACCACATAAGAAAGAACTTAATTGGAGTGAATCATCGTTAATGCGTCTTGAGAATAACCCATGTAATATTTTGCAGTTTGTCTGGCGGCCATACCTCGACATCATCATCCAGCTGAACTACATCATCACTTTGATGGGTGTGACACGGTAAGGCTGTTGCTTTCATTCGAGTTTGTCGAATGGCATCCTGCAGATCGAGTGGTTTGCCAGTACGGGTATGCACAGTCCCTCCTCTAGCATCATAGGCCATCCCTCTTTACCAGCATTGTTACACTTTTCGGAGAGTACGGTGCCATGATTGGATCACCAAACTCGACATATGGATTCAGCAATGGGGTAACCACCACAACAGTCGGTTGCAAGATAGGAATCTGCAACTAATCGCCGACTTTATCTTGTCTACTGATTACCGTAGTTGGTACCTTAGATTATTCTGAATGTACCTGAAGTTGTCAGAGTTCATTTCATAATAACCACCCCAGCGGCCAGCACAACCTTATGTAGTGTTTTAGCCATTTTCTTATCATCGCTCGCAACTACCTCAACCATCACAGACAACGCCACAGCTTGCATCATGGCTAATCAAGCTATCACAGCTTATATCATAGCCAGCAATTGCATCACACCATGATGGCTAATCGTCGCATCACAGCTTGCATCACAGCCAACACCACAGCGAGCACCACAACTTGCTTCACAACGAGCATAGCCATCTAGGATTCGAGTTTGTAGACTTCCCCCCAATGTAACCATAGGCAGATACGTTTGCGAATGATGCGTTAATCCATCGTTTTCTTGCTAGTGGTGATCCTCTTGAGGAGGATATCATTCCAGCAATGCCATCATAACAGTCATTGCAGTCACACCGGGTATCGATGGACGGTTTGGCTCGTCGAAGCCATCGTACCCCCACACTCAATAGTCAAGCGAGTGGTTGCATCGATCCACATCTTGAAATTGATCGAGGTCATCTGAATGTGCCAACAGAGGCTCCGAGCGGTCTTGACTTGAATTCGCCGACACAGGAGGTTGTTGAAGAGTATATCCTTGGTCATTCTGCTTCGACAGAAGCAGGTGGGTTAGGTCCAATAGAGGGACAGGCAGTTGGTCATCAGTACAACCTACGGACAGATATCCGTCTACCGAACAGGTTCACTCTGTCGAGTGTGAACAAGATAGCGAACAAGGGGATGTGACTTTTTAAGAAGAAGCCATGAGTTGATTAGTTGAACTTAGTCTATTTACTCTTTGTATTAGTATCACTCATTTTCAGTTTAGTCGAACTTACGTTATTTAATCTTTGTATTAGTTGTATGCGTCTTTAGCTGAGTCAAACTCAATATTATTTAATCTTTGTATTATTTGCACTCATCTTCAGTTTAGTCAAACTTACTTTATTTAATCTTTGTATTAGTTGTATGTGTCTTCAGTTGAGTTGAACTCATTATTATTTTAATCTTTGTATTAGTTGTAATTAATCTTCAGTCGAGTCGAATTTAGTTTATTTAATCTATAAAATCATGAGCTTCAAAATCGAGAATCAAATCCATCAACTTAAAAATACATAAAATTAAAAATTCTGAATCCAACTACAACGAACAATGAACCTCTACAACTGAAAATAACCATATGAACCGTCATTGCCATCAATCCCACTCGGTTCAACACATTGCGAACATCTACTACGACTATGACCTTGTCTCCTGCAAAGACGGCATACTCGGGGACCACGCATTTCCCATGAATCCATTTCATTCAGAAAGCGAGTCGATTTGGGACGACCTTTTGACGTTCGTCTCAAGGCAGGATTCGTGACCATCATCGATCACAAGTAATCAGACTATATCTATGTGTAGCCCAACAGGACGAATTCAATTCTGTAGACCTTGTGAATCTTCGACATCTTGTATATATCACCGACATACATCTGCCAATCAAGGCACTAGTTAGCACAACACGCAATAACATGGCGATATGGAAGTCGCTCCACCTAAAAATTCCCATAGTCGCTTCTCCGTCACACAAGATCAACTACTAACACTCTTCTGTTTGGCATTTTGCGCACCTTAAACACCTCATTTCTTCTATCAAATCGGTGCACGACTATGTTCCTTGCACGCTGCATATTTGTTTCTATTTGCTGAGTAGCAAACTCAGAGTAAGTAAATCTAGCACGTTTGCGCTGGTGAGCCTCAGTATTCTTCCACGTAAATAGATCGTACAATCGTTAATATGTTACTCAGATGAGCGCCAAGACAGACAGATTTCGGGCAACCTTCAACACTGAATTAATGCACAGGGTTTGTCATCATGTGACCCCATGATGTCCCTCCTCAAATGCTAATACCCACTGAGGTAGTTCGATGTTGTCGTACCAACGGGCATATGCCTCTCCTCATTCTTGCAACCTTTTGTAGTTGACGTTGTATTCATCCACCGTCTTTGAATACTTAATATTAACCACAAGCTTTTACAAATACGGGACCTTGAATTCCTTTAAGAAGTTGCTACTAATGTGCCGAATATAAAACATCCACCATGCTCTCAAAGGTTTTCAATAACCTCTGCTACTATTTACTGCTGTCTGGATTGACTCATGATGATCAGAGATTGTACTGACGACGTCTGTTCTTACAACATGCCTTCGTAAATTACTAAGAAAAAAGTGCCACGCATCAGCGATTTTATCCTCTATGATGGCAAAAGTAATCGGCACAATGTTTTGATTCCCATCTTGTGCAACTACAACAAAAGGCAACCTTTATATTTTTTGTATAGGTGGGTGCCGTCAACTTGAACCAGTGACTTGCATTATTTAAAGGCTCTTATACATGGATTGAAACTCAAGAATACCCGATGAAATATCCTAACACTGTCACATCTTCACTCTCATTATACATGGGTCATGTTTCTATTTAGACTTATGAGCCAAGCATCTTCTGAACTATTGCAGAGAACCACAAAGGCAAAACTTGGTAAGATTTTTTCCATCTACCGAAAAACTTTGGCTATTGACTTTTGCTTTGCCAACCAAGCATTTTGGTAACTAATAATGTAGTTGAATATTGCCTAAAATTTCGCAATTATAGATTTCACCTTTATGGATGGATTGGATTCAACCAATGGCTTCATAGCCTCAGCAATTGTGTTCGAGTCCAACTTGAAGTGATCCTGTAAGATCGTTCCTATGGAACACGTGTGCCTCCCATTGTATCCCTAAATCTTCCAACAAACTTTCTTCTATATCAAGCTAGCTCGGATAAGCCAATCGCATACATTCCCATCATTCTTGCATTTTGCATAGAACGTCTGTGACTCGAATTCATAAACAATGTAATCGACTCCTCTAAAGATAGTGTAACTCCGAATTGCCGCAATGACTGATTTTCTAGAACCGTATTTCATTTCGATTATGAACTCTCCATCCTCAAGATCAGCAACACCTATAAAAAGAATAAATTGTCGCTCATCGATCCGTTAAAACAAAATTAAGGAAACATACTACCCATTGCTCACGTACCTATGTTCGCATATTCAGGAAATTTCGGTGCATGCATCGTGTAAAGATCCAAGCTACACATAGAAGATGGAATGTCCATCGGTTGACTAATTGCGGGTGAAACCACTAAAGTTTTCGCAACTGCCTCACCTCCCCATCGCCGTCCTTGTCCTCGTCACCGGCTTCGTACGTAGCTTCGAACTCCTCGTCGCTATCATTGTTCATTCCTTCGTACACTTCAGTTCTATCATCTTGCACATCTGGGTCATGTTGAACCTCATCCGCAGTTATATGTTCAAACTCAACATACAACTCAATCCTTGGATGTTGCACCTGAGTTTGTTGGTGAATATGGAACATCCGTTGAATACTAGTTTCGTCAACGATTGGCATAACCTTAAACTGTATCAAGCCGCCAAATATGACAATAGGACTCTGATAGAAAATGTTGCTCACCCTCTTTAAAATATCATTTTCTATGCTCTGACAAAACCCATACTGTAGTTCCACAAATGTTATAGTGCACAGAACCACAAACGAGAATGTACTCACAAGCAAAGCTCACGCCCTCATATGTATTTCGTATAACTTCACTATTGTGGTAAATCACTATATTTGCAATGCCCTGCATGACACCAACAGTAAAAGAAAATACCTCTCTCATAATACAGGAAAATAGTAACGAGTTTCGGTTTTATAGGCAGAAGACTCACCTCGCAGGCTCTATGTTGCAAATCTATCCAACCAGCGTTTACCACTTGTCCAACACGCAGAATACGTATTTGCTTGCATGTTTGACACGTGCTCAGCACGTATAAGAATTTGAGGTAACAATTTTTTTAAAATTTGAAGTGAAGTTCGTTCAGGGTTAGGCAGCTCTATAAAAATTATAGAGTTCGTCGAGTTGCGACAAATTTGCTTTAAATAAAAAAATCATATTTAAAAAAACTAAAGTTGAAAAAATATAATTTTGAAAAAAAAATTAATTTTTTAATTTTATTTTAGAAAAAATCGGAGGTAATTATTCTTAAAAAAAATTGAAAATATAGTAGTTTACGTCATTCAAAACTTATTGTTTCCCTTTTCAATGGCAACAGACAGAAACAAAAGTTACACAACCCACCCCTCTCTTCTCCCATTCCCAAATAGACACACACTCCCACTCTTTCACCATGCCGCACCGCTCCACTTCCCAACAACAACAACTCAACTTGCTTGCACCACCACTATCACTACCACTACCACCGCCACCACCGCAACCCCATCCCACTTCTCACCACCCAACGCCGAACCCAGATCTCACTCTTCCTTATTATAAGCCTTCTTTCATTCTCAAGCACTTGTCGAACATAGCCATAGCCCACAAACCACCTTCCCCTCACAAGCACTCTCTTCCACCGACACCGCCACCGCCACCGCCACCATCGCCACCTCGCTTGAAGTCCAAGGCCTTGCCATCCTCTTCCATATGTGATTTCTCCAAGGACAGCATTGCTGTCATGAGGCCACCAAGGAATGAGAAAGAGAGGAACATGCCTTCAAAGAGAGCACCCTCCAAAGAGAAGCTCAAGAAAAGCCAGGGAGAACAGGAAAGGAGGAAGCTTGATGACAGTAATGGGGGGGTTCAGTTTGAGGATGTTAAGGTAGTTGAGAGGCACTCTGTTTCACTGGCTCCTCCTCCTCCTTCTAACAATGGTTGTGGTGGTGGGAGGAGGAGATCCTTCTGTGGTGGATCATCGAAGGTGGATTTGGGTGATGTGTTTGCAGTGAATGGGGTAAAAGTTGTTTCAGCGGATATGCCGCCTTTTATGCAGATCCATGCTGTGGATTCTGCCAGAAAAGCTTTTGATAGCATGGAAAAGTTCACATCTAAGACCCTTGCCTGCACCCTCAAGAAGGTTAGATTACACTACCACTTCTCCTTGCATTATTATTATTATGGTACTTTAAACTTCTTGGATTTTCATTTTTTTTATTATTACTATTATTATTTTGGGTTGAGTCTATCTGTTCGTATTTTTAGCATGAAAAAATACTTTATTGATTGAAAGAATATTTTTTCTTTACTATAATTATGCTTAACAAATATCTCAAGAAGTTTTTTTCTTAAAAAAAATAAATATAACAAAATTTTAAATTTTGAGCAATAATATTGGATCAGCACAGTTTTTTTTTTTCTGGTCTGCAATTAGCGAGTAATATTTAAAAATATTAGCTAAAAATGTAATGCTGAAACGCAGAGACAAAAGTGTTTGATTATTAACTAAAATGCTTAGTAATATAAATTAAAATGATTATCCTTTGATTTTTTTTAAATTTTTTATTATTCAATTAAAAATTAAGATTAAATAATATTTAATTAATGTCTTTATAATATTATTATTTAGTAAATTTCAAAAAAGAAGTCAAGAGAAATAACTCAAAAAAGGTGTAAAGCTCACTTGCTTGTCCCTCTTACTACGAATTGAAAAACTGAGTTATGGCACCTGTTCTTGCGGTTAAGTTCAAGACTTGGGACTTCGCCTTTCAATTTCCATCCCCTCCCCTGTGTGTGCAACTATGCAAGTTTAAACGTTAAGTGTCTGTTTCTTGTGATTGATTGGTAGATGGATTTGTTTGGTGGTTTTATTTTCGTCTTTTTTCCTTTTCCAGGAATTTGATGGGGTTTATGGACCGGCATGGCACTGCATTGTGGGGACTAATTTTGGGTCTTTTGTGACGCATTCAGTTGGAGGATTTCTTTATTTCTCTATGGATCAGAAGTTTTACATCCTCTTGTTTAAGACTACTGTACAAAAAACTGGTTGAAGGCAGTGAGTGTGACTTTTGTAACAATAACAACAAATTTTATAGGATGTTTGAGAAAAAAAAAAAAAAAGACCAAAACAACTTAAATTTATCTTATTTAATTATAATTAATAAATATTAAATAAAGTAAGTTTGAGTTATTTTTTTTCTCTATCATTACTACTAAACATTGGATCATCAACAATCATATATTTCCTTACTAATTAAGTAGTAATTATTATCTCCCAGGACTTCTATAAAGTGGACCTCAAGGCATTAAGGCATTGTGAACAATGGAGTCAATAAAAGAAGGGTTTTAGCTAATAGATATTATGTTTACTAAAATTATATTATAAGATTATTATTAATAAAAAATTGTAAATATTTTTTTAATAAATTCAAAATAAAGTTATTAAAATTTAAATGTTTTGTATTTTTAATAAAAAAATTTCAATGTGTACTTTTAACTTATGTTCTTAAGATAAATTAGTTAAATTCATAAAAAAAAACAATGTTTGGTCTACATCCCCCAATTATTGTGGTATATTTGACCTATTTGTTTTATTGGACTTATGGTTCTCACTTCTAAGTAATTTTCTTTTTATTTTAACTTAATTTTTGTAGGTATCACGTCATTTTATTTTTGTTCATTGTCAGAGAATCTCGAGTACTCGTCGAGTCGGGTGATGATGAAAAGGTGAATGGGTGAGACTCTGAATTAACGTGGAGTGAAGACCAAGGTGTGAGCTGGAGACGCCGAAGGTGGTGTGACGAGGGGGTGGCCATCTGCAAGGACACTCCGACGATTAAGTCAGTGTTCGTACGAGTTGACAGCCAAATTAGGTAAGAGGATGTGTACTTTGGGAGGAGTGCTGACCTCTCCTCTTATATACTATGCTGGGCGGGTCCAAAGATGACCTAGCCCACTAGCCAGAGTGCTTGTGAGCTGCCCCCGTCCACGTGGGAGGATCAGGTCGTCTCGGACATCGAATCGGAGTTTCGGGCATTGTCCCAAGGAGGTCGACCCGACCGGTTTGCTAGTCATGGTGCGTTGGGTTGTGTAGGTGGCAGAAGTCTGACGTCGATCGAGTCGGGTGCTAGGAACCGACCCGTTGGATTTTCCTTGTGAGGGATAATTTGGGGCCTGGGTCAGGAGTGGTGTCCCGACCCGTCGACTAGATAGGCTAGACTTGTGATGCTCCGTAACAATTTTCTTTCAACGCGATTTGACATATTTGAAACGTCTTGATAAGAATAGCAAAAATTTACCTTATTAACTTGATTTTAACATTGGTAAAAAAATTTGCTAAACAACTAGTCAACTAGCAACATTAGGTGCTGGTACAGGATAATGTAGCAATAATAAAGATATATAAGATAGTAATGGTTAGAGTTCTAATTTCTAAATACAATTCATAGATTTAAAGATGGTTAGGCAACTTCAAAATGAGTACATATTTTTCAGAGACTATTATAAGGTCGTTTGACTATCAAAAGTTGAATTTGTCTATTAAGCAAAATGTCGAATGTGAGTTTATCAAGGAGCTTCCTTTATTCCCAACTCCCAAGCAATACGGGTGAAATCGTTCAGCAATGTGCCCCACTCTTATGAAAGCTAAAGTCACATAGATTATTTTAGCTAAGGTTAAGAAGTTTTGTCTGCGGTGATGATATAAAATCATAAAAACCTTTTTCCCTTGAGTTGATAGTTGGTAATAAGATTACTGACAGATGAATTGGTGTTTCGTTCGTAGACAGGAAAGGTCATAGCCAGAAGAGAAAGCGTGCTTGTTTTGCTTAGTTAATATTTTCACGTCTCTCTCATATGTCCATCACAGCATCACTATTTTAGTCTATTTACTTTCAAAAATTAAAAAATTGTTATAAATATATTTATTACGAATGTTTTAGACTCTAGATTGTTTTTTTTTTATATGAAAATTATTGTTATATTATAAAAAAGTTCAGAAATTTTTTTGGGCAGAGTAAATCGCATGTTGCGTTTTATTTGGTCCAAAAATTTTTTTGAAGTCCGTAAAACGCAGGTTGCGTTTTATATGTAATATAATATTATAATGAAGAACTTTGCCTATAAATTGCTAACTCAGCTATCTCAAACTCGTACCTCACTCCTAAATTTCTCACTTGTGCCCCCTTTCACCTTTCATTCGTTCATGCATCTCTTAATTGTGAGATTTTTTGGGTATTAGAAGGGTTAAAAAAGTGAGATTATGGAAGGTATTGCAAATATACGAGTGTATTATAACGGTGAGGTTATATCGAACACACACGAAGGAGTGACTTTTGTTTGTGAATGTCCGTTTTCATTTGCTATTCCATATACCACGAGTTTTGTGGAGTTGCAAAATGGTATTTGTGTCAACATACCAAGTCACATTTCGAAAAAGGTGAGTTATATTTTGTACAGGAGTCCTGTACAAGTATTTGGTGGGCTTATACAGTTTCAAATAATGGCCATCACTGACGATGCAAGCATGCAGCAGATGTTCTGTATTTATCAACAAACCCGATTTCAGGTGCCGCTAATAGAGCTGTACGTTGAGTTTGAACAGCATACGGGGGTGGACGAGTTTGACGAGGAGGTCAACATTAACGAGTTTGGGGATATAGGCTGGGAGGAAGATAACGACGACAGTGAAGAGGAGTTCGAAGCCAACTATGAAGTCGATGACGAAAACGATGACGGAGATCTGGCAGGCAATCCGGCGGTGCCAAATGAAGCGCATGCTGTTATAAGCCAGCAGCCATTTGGTGTTCCGTCTTTTATGCGGACTCTTGATCTCGAAGCCATGCATGCCCCAGAATTTCCTGAGTATGCAAATATGGGTATGTTATATTATGGTTATTAATTCACGTTACCACAAGGTGTCCATTTTATTTGCCTTGTTTGACTGATGGTGGTGCGCTTAACGTAGGTGAAGGCAACACTGCGGCCGAAGATGGCGAATTCAGTGTCGGAATGGAATTTGGCTCTAGAGAGTCGGTGATATCTGCCAATGACTCCACCTACGCACAAGTAGGATGACCTCAACAACAACAACAACAACAACAACAACAACAACAACAACAACAACAACAACAACAACAACAACAACAACAACAATAATAATAATAATAATAATAATAATAATAATAATTACAACAGTAAAGTACAATACCGTCGCGCAAGTGGAACACCAATATTGAGAAGCTGATTGCGCGGTATAGGGGCCATGAACGGCATACGCTCCCACGCCCAAACAAAAAGTAAAATCAGTGGCCCATCCATCTCTTTACAGTTGTACCGCGATGCACGACACAACGATCTGTATAGATGTGCCAGACTAGCTGCCCCCCAACTGTATTGTGAGATCTGATGAAAATTCCGAAGTAGAGGCAAAAACTTCGAGTTCAAAGACGTGGTGGACTTATCTGGAAACACCACTGTACCAAGCACGCAGAAAATGTGAGCCCTGACATACCGCTCAATAGACTCCTGCGTGTCACACGGTTCACTGTCTCGACACCGCCGGACCCAATGGAGATTTACCTTGCCCAACACGTGATCGTCCGGACCCGGTTGCCTACCAAAACAAGCGAGGCAGTTATCCACCAAAAACTGGTAACTGCTATCCGATCTACCCGTGACGGGTTCTCCGTTAACCTGGAGGCCAAGTATATGTATCACGTCTTCCAGCGTCACCGTCACTTCACCCACTGGAAGGTGGAACGTGTGGGTTTTTGGCCTCCATCGTTCCACCAAGGCACTTAAGAGTGCAGAATGACCTCTCATTTCACCAATTCGCGAAACGTGTTGAAACCCAGTTAATGCTAGTGCCTCTGCAGCTCTCTCATTAAAAGTATCCGGCGGATCAAGTTTTCTAGGCAACAAATTTCTGATCGCCTACAAAAAAAA